>NC_063344.1:25787015-25855845 GCF_021869965.1 Rhincodon typus
TCTTCAGCAATTTTGTTTTTGTTGTCGATTAAATAATGTTTGCCTATCAAGTTATCCAGCTGATCATTATCCACTATCATATACTGGAAAGTGTGAGTGACAGTAAATTTGGGGTTCATATTAAAGGTGTTGTATGCAGTTTGCTAATCTTTACTGCGTAACATACTGTAATTTTCAACAATACAGGAAAAGCCCTCATGTTGGACAGTTTTTCTTCCAGTCCATGAACAGACAGGCTAAGGCTTTTGAATTCACCTTCCAGGAAATGGGGGACTGTCTATAAAAATATAGTTTTGATGTGCTGTGATCCAGATTCTCTATTAATTTCACATAAGTTTCTTTCTGGGAATCACATCGCACAAAGGAGCGAATTCTCAAATTGTCATAAAAGATCAATCACTCGAAACATTAGTTGCTTTTTGTTTTTCTCCAAAGATGCTGCCTGAGTGCGTTTTCAGAACTTCTTGTTTATGTCAGCATCTGCAATATTTTTCTTTACAATAAATGAAAAGTAAAAGCCAGACATATCACGAAATGCACAGAAGTGTATACTGATTATGTTAGATGGAAGTACTCCGTTTGAAGCCTAAACAATGGTTTGGAACTGCCTGTTCTGCAAATTTAGTGTAATCTGTGATCATTGATTTGAAAAATCAGCAACCTGGTTTGGGATATGAAAGCTATCTATGAGCTGATTTCAGATAGAGATTCAAACTCATAAGCCTTGTTGAAATCTACTGCAAAATATAGTAATCACATTACTTGCATTAATCTATTTTTCACTGACAATATTGATTATGAAGAATGCCTTGCAGTTTTCATTGAGCTAAGAGAAAGAAACAGTTAATTCTCTGACGTTATCATTTCTGATTGTATAATTACAAAATAGTAAATTTAACCATTACCTTGAAGCTCTTTAACACTGAACCCATAATAATATATGATGTTTCCCCATATAAAGGCACGATCAAAGATAGCTTGCCAAAATGTACAGGGACAAGGGGAAGTGTCATTGCTCCAGTAAGCTTCAGGTTCTCTTAAATACCAATCCATGCATTTTTGTCTTGGGTTTATTGTTGAAATGTTATTTCTTTCAAGACGGTAAGCCCAACGTCCGTTTCTACCTGTAAATATTATATAGATACAGATATTAAAATATGGATCCTGCAATGCATGAAAGACACATTTAACTACTCAAGGCTGATTATTACAGATAAGGATTGGAAATTATTGTCCATGTTTTAAGTGATACTTTTATTTTCTCATGGCTCATGTTGCAAATGTTGTGTGAATTTCTTTTCTTTTACCAACAAAAGATGTTTTGGGACATTAACCAAGGCATATCAAATTGCTTAGCTCTAACCCTTGCTGCTGATTGTGTTTGGTATTCAAGTAGTCCTTATTTGTAGCTTCACCAGTTTGAGACCCTATTTTTAGGTATGCCTGGTGCGATCCTGGCATGCTGTCCTGTACTATTCACTTAACCAGGGTTAATCCTGTCTCGATGGTAACAGAAACATAGAAGATAAGAGCAGGAGGAGGCCATTCAGCCCTTTGAGCATGCTCCACCATTCTTCACGATCATGGCTGATCATCCAACTCAAAAGCCTAATCCTGCTTTCTCCACATAACCTTTGATCCCATTCACCCCAAATGCTATATCTAGTCGCCTCTTGAATACATTCAGTGTTTTGGCATCAACTACTTGCTGTGGTAATGAATTCCACAGGCTCACCACTCTTTGGGTGAGGAATGTCTCCTCATCTCTGTCCTAAGTCGTCTACCCTGAACCTCATTTAGTGACCCTGGTTCTGGACACACCCACCATTGGGAACATCCTCCCTGCATTTACCCTGTCCAGTCCTGTTAGAATTTTATAGGTCTCTATGAGAACACCTCTCATTCATCTGAACTCCAGCAAAAACAATCCTAACCTAGTCAATTCCTCCTCATATATCACACCCGCCATCCTTGGAATCAGCATGGTCAACCTTCGCTGCACTCCCTCGAGAGCAAGAGCATCCTTCCTCAGAAAAGGAGACCAAAACTGCACATAATATTCTAGGTGTGACCTCACCAAGGCCCTGTATAACTGCAACAACATATCCCTGCTCATTTACTCAAAACCTCCCGCAATGAAGGCCAACATACCATTTGCCTTCTTTATAGCCTGCTGCACCTACATGCTTACCTTCAGCAACTGGTGCACAAGGATGTCCAGGTCCCACTGCACACTCCCCTCTCCTAACTTACAGCCATTCAAGTAGTAGTCTGCCTTCTTGTTTTTGCTTAATGGTAGGGTGAGCCATATGTTGAGCCATGAGGTTACAGATTGCATTGGGTGTACAATTCTACTACTGCTGATACTCACAGGAGCTCATGGACGCCCAGTCTGGAGCTTCTAGATTTGTTGTGATTCTATCATCATCTAGCATGATGATAGTATTGTACAACATGGAGGGTATTTTCAATTTGAAAACAGGACATTGTCTTCATAAAGAGGCTTTCAAGGCCATATCAGGAGGCAGTTAAGTCTCAACCATATTGTTATGGGTCTGGAGTCACATACAGATCAAACCAAATAAGGACAGCAGTTTTCTTCTTCAAGAATATTAGTGAAAGAGATGGGCTTTTATGACAATCAATAATTAGATAATTAGACTTCTATTTCCAGATTTTTATTGAATTCAAATTTTACTCTCTGCTGTGGTAAGATTTGAACCCAGGACCCCAGAACATTACCTGGGTTTCTAAATTACTAGTTCAGCATTGCCTCTCCTGTATAGATGGATATAGGCGAGGACAGTTTTGGGATTATACATTTCAGGTAGCTTGCTAATACTGATTGTCCAGCATTACACTTGAAGAATCAATGATGAGAAAACTTCTGTGAAGTTGACTGTGGTGTGGCATTGACACGATGCAGTCCTTTCAGCTAAAGGCGGGTTGAGATTTTATTTCTTTAATCAACCAACCAGTTTAACCATGCAAACTATATTAAATAAAAGTTTATTTAATAAATTTTAAAAACAGGAATTTGAAAACCTTCCTGAGACATTTGAAATGTAGTGACTATTTTAAAAATATTTCTGGATTTTAATTTACTTTGTTTTATTAAGATAAGATCGCTTCAATGTAACCTTTAAATCAAAACTATACTTAAAAAGAGTTAAAGAAAGCCAACCTGTTTTAAACCCAGGGTACATATCTGGGTGATAGATCTTTTCAGGTGATACATTAAATCTGGTGTGAGGGTCATTGAATACTAGATTCATGTCCGAATTAAGATACGATCGCAGCGACCCACTACAATTGGAAAGAATGGAAGCACATTAATTTATAATACAGTCAATTAAAGAGAAATTCAAGAATAGTGCATGAAAGAAATATAGGAGAGGAATAGAAAAGGGAAAGTTGCTTAAATAAAACTAAAATGACCTCTTCAATACAATGTAAGATCATTATTTGTTCGTGGATGGTAATAACGATATTTACAATAATCCAACTATTGGAAGTCTGTTTTAAAGTACAGTGCAGACTATAAGTTTATAATACCTATAATAGCCCATGAGAGCATAGTTTCTGTAGTAAGGCCTTATGTCATATTTCCAGTTCATTCCACCATCTTTGAATTGAATTAAACAGAAGGAAAAGATGCCATCAGTTGTTAGGACCGCCTGGTAAGTATTGGTCTGAAAAAGAAAATTGTCATGTTTGTCATTCCATTAAAGTAATGAAGGGAATCACAAAGGAAAAAAAAACTGAGGAGTCCTTGAGAAATAAGTTTTCAGTTGTCTTTGGTCGGACTGTATATAAACACTTTAAATTGTGGATCTAAATCATACCAGGTGGGGAGGATGTGGTGAATGGTGTGGAGGAGTGATAGGAATGATGATCAATGAGGGTGCACAATAGTTCAGCTTTATTGTGGAGTCGGGCATATGCTGCTGTCTATGCTGTTGGGAACTAATTTCACAGATGGGTGGCCTGATACAGAAATTATCCCCTCACCCTTAATTTCCCTGCTAAGCTTCCTTACCAATATGTTGAATGGCACATTTCCAGTGCAGACTGAATGTGTACCCACTATATTGATCACTCCAGAAATTGTGTCAGCAGATTACAAAGCTTTTTGCCCATGCCAGTCTTGAATACCTAATATAATAGGGCCTGCATAAAGGTAATAAACACATCATATCATTAATTGCTACCCTGTACCAACCATGGAGTTTTGAGAATTATTTATTGTGTATACAAAACTGATCACATAATGAAAAAGATGAATGAATGATACAGTTTTTAAACCACAAACCTACGACTTTAGCTTACAATGACCAAAATATATTGCATCTAATTATGCATGCTCAATTTTTCAAAAAATAACTCAATTCATAATGAGTTAGAAAATTACTTTTTCCTTTGGCATTGAAAATATACTCTCTACAGGGTATTTTCAGAATTATTCAAATACTGTAAACAACGGTAAGTGGTAGCCAGATTAAATATGTTGGAATTGTGGACATGGCATAATATCTAAGGTTAATCAATACATACACCATCAGGGTCTGTGTTTTGATAGCCAGTGTATGGAAGGACATTTTCCCAGGTGATCTTGAGTGCCCATTTAGGTGAGAAGCTTGTCATGTTCAGTTCTGACCCATAGTACTCGTTGACATGTTCCTGAAGCTTACTCTGAAAAGTTTGACTGTGAGCATCAATTTTGTTTTTGAAATCATACACCTGAAATGAATGAAAAGAAATCTCATTTTTAAAAAATCCTGATTTTGGTTCATCTTTTGCATAAGCTAAACTATGCTGTGTGGGTAGCTTTGTAAAACAGGATTTTTTAAAATATACTCCGTCACGGAATGTGGGCACCTCTGGCTGTGCCAGCATTTATTGCCATCCCTGGTTGGCTTTGAGCAGGTGGTAGCGAGTTGCCTTCCTGAAGCCTTACTTGGAGGAGGTGCACCCATAATGCAGATCAGGTCGGAGTTCCAGATCTTAACCCAGTGACAGTGAAGAAACTGTGATATATTTCCAAGTCAAGAGAGTGAGTGGCTTGGAGGGGAATTTACAGGCTGTGGGAATTCATGTGTCTGCTGTCTGTTTCCTTCTAGGCAGTAGTGGATGCGAGTTCAGAAGATACTGTCGAAGGAATCTTGGTGAGATTCTTCAGTGCATCTTCTGGATGGTACACTTGACTGCTATTGAGTGTTAATGGTTGAATCCTTGAATATTGTTGGAGCTGCACTCATCCAGGCAAGTGGGGAGATTTCCATCACATTCCTTACTTGTGTATGGTAGATGGTGGACGGGCTTTGGGTGTCAGGAGTCAAGTTACCTACTACAGGACTCTGAGCATCTGACATGCTCTTGTAGCCATAGACTTTATATAGCCAGTATAGTTCAGTTTCTGATCAATGGCAATCCTCCTAGTGGAGGGTTTAGTGATGGTAATGCCACTGAATGTCATGGGGGGATGGTTAGATTCTCTCTTTTTGGAGTTCGTCATTGCCTGCTCTTGATAACCTTACATCCCCTTGCTTACCAATAATCCATACACCAGTGCCTTAAAAATTATTCAAAAATTCTTTTCCACTGATTACTCAGGAAGAGAGCTCGAAAGACTCATCACCCTCTGAAAGAAAAGTTTTCGCCACATCGGTTTTAAATTAGTGACGACTTATTTTTAAACAGTGACGCATGTTTCTAGATTCTTTCAGAAGAGGAAACCTCCTAGAACCTGTCAACAGTTCTTGGGGTTGTACATGTTTTAATCAAGTCACTGTTTTTACTCTTTGGCACTAGAGGATACAAGTCTACAATCTTTCCTTAGAAGATAATCTGCCCATTCCAGGTATTAGTCTGGTAAATCTCCTCTGAATTGCTTCTAAAGCATTAACATCCTTCCTTAAATAAAGTGCCAACATCGTATACAGTACTCCAGACATTGCCTCACCAGTGTCCTGTAAGACTAAACTGTAAACTCCCCACTTCTGCCTCCAGTGTCCCTTGTGATAAATGGTAACATTTTGTTAGCCTTCCTAATTACTTGCTGTATCTGCATAGTTTGCAATATGTGCATGAGGGCACACAAATCCCTTTGCATCTCGGAGCTCTGCAATCTTTCACCAATGAGATAATACGTTTCTTTTTTATTTTTCCTACCAAAATGGACAATTTTACATTTTCCCACATTATATTCCGTTTTGCCAGATTTTTGCCCACTCACTTAACCTATTTATATCCCTTTGTATCCTCCTTATGTCATCTTCACAATTTACTTTCCCATCCAGCTCTGTGTCATCAGCAAATTGACAACTATACCTTCTGTCCCTTCATCCAAGTCATTTATATAAATTGTAAAGAATTGAGGTCCCAGCATTGATTCCTGTGGCACATGGCTATTTACATCTCACCAACTAGGGAAAGGTCAATTTATAAACACTCTGTCCTTTCTATTAGCCAGTCAACCTTCTACCCATGCCACTACATACCCCTATACTATGAACTTTTATTTTCCACTATAAGCTTGCACCGGCAAGACCAGCACTTGTTGCCCATTCTTAATTGCACTTGAACTGAGTGACATGCTTGGTCATTTCAGATGGACTGTTATCAGAATCAATGATGATAGTCAAGGGTCACCTTAAATGAGACTGACCTAATAGGCCAGATTTATTAATTTTGAATTTAATCTTGTTGCTGTGGTGGGATTTGAACCTGCGTGCATTCACCTGGACCTCTGAAAGACTAGTCCAGTGAATTATTACCACACTACTGTCTCTAATTTCTTAAAAAAAAATGATAAAAAATAGGAACAGGAGTCAGCGGTACGGCCCCTCGAGCCTGCCTTCTATTCAACAGGATCATGCTTGATCTGATGTTCCTCATGTCCACTTTCCTGTGTTTTTCTTATAATCTTGATTTCCAACTGATCAGGAATCTATCTCAACATTTAATACACACAAGGATTCAGTCCCAGCAGTTCTCTGTGGCAAAGAGTTCTAAAGACTCAACCTTCTGAGGGAAGAAATTCCTCCTCATCTTAGTCTTAAACTAGCACCCCTCTATTCTGAGACTATGCCCTCTGGTCTTAGACTCTCACACAAGGGGAAAGTCCTCTCGGAATACATGACTGATCAAAAGATGACATCTGATCCTGAGTACCTGATAGTAAATGGATCCTAATCCTCTTGTCAGGTCAGCATCATCCCAAAAAACAGCAATCATTGGTGGAGTTCGCAAATAAGAGTACTTGCTGAATGCCCAGAATGGAGTTGAGTACATATACTGCAGATAATCATTGTGTCTTTGAAATGTAATCAGTCCATTATCTGAAAACTGTATAAAGGTATCTCATTACATTGATTATTATAGTTCATTGTTAATTAATGGGATAACATTATACGACTGTGTTAAATAGATGGTATTTCTAATGTGAATTATTGTGCTATTTACATTCATTCTCAGAGTTCTACTAATGTTATTATCAATGAAATGGCATACCCAAAGCAACAAAAAATAATTTGTATTTTTATTATATTTTCTAACTGCATATGTCCTTGGTATGGAATAATGTGCGCTAACTATGGTTCAGTTCAAGTAATGAGTGCTAGTGGGTTAATTTCCCATTAAGTAAAAAGGTGGGGACCAATCCACATTTCACTTGTGTCTATTTAGATTATCAGCTTAATTGATTGGCAAACCCCTTAAATAGGAGCATTTGCTGATATTTTCATTCTCCTATCTTGAGAAATGTAACAAACAACAAAAAGTACCACCTGGATTTGAAACACCCAAGTGACTGTAACAGATTGAAACTGGCTCTTCCTCATCTGTTTCGCTCAATTCATATTAAGAAATGCTGTTATAGGAAGGTCATGCAATTTTCATACTTTAAGTATGAAATAAATCGTTAAAATATATTCCATAGGAAATAGCAATTATACAGTGGTGAACTTCTTGAATTTTTTGTTTATTCTTTCACGGAATGTGGGCATTTCTGGCTAGGCCAGTATTTATTTCCCATCCCTTGCACTGAAGGGAGTTAAGAATTAACCACATTGCTATAGATCTGGAGTCATAAGTAGGCCAGAGCCAGTAAATGAAGGCAGATTTCCCTCACAAAGGACATGAGTGAACCAGTTGGCTTTTTATGACAATGGTTATATGCCTGCCAATAGGCAATTTTTAATTCCAGATTTGGAATTGAATTCAAACTTCACCAGGACCACAGGGCATAATCACAAACCCTGCCCACCCATAACATAGGGAAAAGGTAAGGGCTATACAGGGAGATGGTGCACTGACAGCTGCATTTATTTTATGTACTCCTCTGCCTTCAAATATGCTGCTGGGGTCTAAGATTTGAAGAACAGTTTATGCTGAAATGAACTAAAGACGGTTTTATACTAAGACAAATTTTGAGAAAGGAGAATATTTGACGCACATATAATTTGTAGTAAAATGCATCATCAAAGGGAAAACCCTGTGGAATGTTAATAATTGGAGAGTTGAAATCTCGACTTTCCCCGACAAGTTTCATATCTCCAAAATCTTGTCCGTAGTTAAATAGTCGTTTCTCTAAGGGAAAAAAAAACATAATTAGCACACTTGCGTCGTTTATAATCCAACAGAGTTAATATTTATTTACAAAGAATAGGCTGATGAATTGACCATATTTTTAGTTTGTACCCATGTAACTACTGATGTTAAAGTATGTGGAGTGAATGCTGCATAATAGATAAATACCTGTATGTCAAAAAATAATTCAAAGGTTCACACCAGTACAAAGTGTTATTTAAGGGTATTTCCCTGGTAAATTATTCCTCAAAGACAATTCCCATCCCTTCTTACACATAAGGGAGTTAAGAGTGAACCACATTGCTGTAGGTCTGGAATAAAAGCTACACCACCTGACATTCCTTTTTATCTTTTTAACATCTATTTGAACCCTACATGATTGATACTAATGAATTGTAAAAGCAAGGATACTTGTGTGTAAAATCAGGAGAATTTGGCATTTAGTTAAAAGGCCAAGGCTTTTGGTGGGTGGCACGGTGGCACAGTGGTTAGCACTGCTGCCTCACAGCGCCAGGAACCCGGGTTCGATTCCAGCCTTGGGTGACTGTCTGTGTGGAGCTTGCACATTCTCCCCGTGTCTGTGTGGGTTTCCTCCGGGTGCTCCGGTTTCCTCCCACAGTCCAAAGATGTGCAGGTTAGGTGGATTGGCAATGCTAAATTGCCCATAGTGTTTAGGGAGGTATAGATTAGGTGGGTTATAGGGGGATGGGTCTGGGTGGGATGCTCTGAGGTTCGGTGTGGACTTGTTGGGCCGAAGGGCCTGTTTCCACACTGTAGGGATTCTATGATCTATGATCTAATTATTGATTTCAATGTGTTAAAATTCAAGTACATTTTACAATGGGCAGCTAGCCATTCTGTCACATCTGTTCTTCAATTTTGTTCTTTTTTAAAACTTTTCCCTGTAAGCAAGCCAGTTAGTTTTATTCAAAACACAATAAATTTTATTTGCAAAATATATGTGTGTACTGGAACTGAATACAAAAATTGCTACAAGAGAATAATGCAGCATGTGGAGAATGGCTGGGCAACAAAGAAATTGCTTCGTAACCACCCCAGAAGAGCAGAAAGAACTTGCTACAAAGGAAATGACGCCACAGAAGCTGGTATCCCAACAGCAAGTCATCCCTTCATTAAATATTGAAAAGTCCTTGACACTGATTCAGCTCCCTCAGAGCCAGCTCTCAGAGTGAACAGAATATGTGGCACTCCTGCTATTATCAGTCAGGCAGGGCTCCCTGATTGGACTAAATTAACAGTCCCAATCAGGGAACTCATATTCTGTGAGGTCCACCTAGCTGACCTCATTACAATCATTACAGATGTAAGAGGGATGGTGGAGCAAGCCAAAGAGATTAAAAAGTTAAAAAGCTTATCATCTGACATGAATATTTTTAATGTTCAGAGGATCATGTATGTTTCTTTTCTGCACAGCTACTCACATGTTCTTGGTGCCCATGAGAAATCTCCCTGATGGACAGCAAGATACCAATGAAAGCAGTCCATCCACTGCAATTGGGCAGCTATAGACATGCATCTAGCCTGCCACAAATGTGAAAACCTGAACAGCAAACTCTCTTTTGAAGATTTTAAAAGTCACCATATCCCTAATCTCGAGGAAAGCTGTAGGCTTAGATGAGATCCTAGGAGAAGCTTACACATCTAAGGGCATCAGCTAAGCAACAAGCTGACAACTATATCTCAGAATGTGAGATTCCTATGGGGATCAAGTGTGGCACAATTGTTCGCTTGTCCAAAGGGAAAGGACAACAAACTGTGTGTGATAACCAGAAGAATTTTGCTGCTTCTCGTAGCTGGTAAGACTCTAGCAAAAGTTCCATTCAACAAGTTGAGCTACATGACAATGTAACTGCCAGAAAGCCAAAGTAGGTTTAGGTATTGTGGAAGAGCTTGTAAATTTATCATTTAGCAATTATACGAGAAATGCCACAACCACAGCTAGGATCCTATTGCGCATTTGTTGACCTGACACAGGTTTTGGTAAAGTCAATTGAGACCTTATGGATACCTTGATAGAGCCTCAAATCTAATATGGTATTTTTATGATGGAGTTATAGCCAGAGTCACTGACTGTGGTGAATACTCTGACGCCTTTGATGTAAAAAGTGGTGTGAAACAAAGGTCTGTCATGGCCTCCGTGCTGTTCAGCACATTCTTGGCTACCATGTTTTCCAGGCCATTAGATAGAAATGTTGATGGAAGATACAGCCTTCATAGGCAAGCTCCTCAACCTGAAATGACTGAAATTCTCAACTGAGAGATGATGAAACAGAAACTGTTGTTTGCCAATAATTGTGCTCTTGTGTCACACTGTGAGCATGGCCTTAGAAGGTTCATGAACTGTTTTTAAAAAGTGATTGATTGTCATGGCTAATCATCAACATAAGGAGATTTTCCTCCAATCACCAACAAATCCTGACCATAATGAGATGCTGGAACTGTTAATGGCACAACCTTGTAGATAATTTCATCTATCTCAGAATTATAACATCTAGAAGTGTTTGCATTGACAATGAAATGGGCAATAAAACTGCCCAAGCAAGGTCAGTATTTATTCATTTACACAACTGATAGTTTTCATAGCAGCTTTATACATTACATAATCTCCAATATTTCTGTAAGAAATAGACTACATTCTCCAAACACATTAAGCAGTTGGACCAATTCCATATGAAATTCCTTTGGAACATTGTGGGCATCAAATGGAAGGTAACAATGCCCAACACTGAGGTACTTCAAAAAATCAGAAATGTCTGGAATTGAAGCACTGTTGAGAGTCCAGCTTGGTTAGAGTGGACATGACGTATACAATATTGAAGATAAAATTACCAATGCAATCAAGTATTCACAATTTAATCTTGGATGCCACCTGAACGGCAGGACAGAATTTAGGTTCGATGGCTTTTTCAAAGTGAATCTCAGGAAATGTGGCTTGCACAACATAAACTTGGGCAAAAATACACAAGAAAGAACTACCTGGGGAACAATCTGAAGTACTGGTACTGTTACCTTTGGGCAGCAAACATAGCAGGCAGTGAAGGACAAAGGGCATAGAGCAATGTTTTGAATGGGTAACTCTTTACTCGGAGATTATTCCCTCTGGTCCTGGACTCTCCAACAATGGAAAACAACCTATCAACCTCAACTCTGTTAAAGCCCCTAAGAATCTGGTCTATTTCAATAAGGTCTCCTCTCATTCTTCTAAGCTACAATGAATATAAGACCAACCTGTTCAGGTATTTTTCTAATCGATTTATTCAGAGATGTTATTACCCACCGCGGAAGTAGGTGGGACTTAATCCTGGTCCAGAGGTAGGGACACTATCACTGTGCCACAAGAACCCTCCCAACCTACTCAATCTTCCCTCATACGAAATCCCTCCATAACCAGAATTAACATAGTAAACCTTCTCTGTTCCGCCTCTAATGCCAGCATATCTTTTCAAAGATAAGTGAACCAAAACAGTTCACATTAATCCAGCTATGGTCTGATGGGTGCCTTGCATAGTTTTAGCAAAACCACTCTACTTCTATTCTCCATTCCCTTTGAAATAAAAGCCAGTATTCCATTTGCTTTCCCAACTTCCCAATGAATTTTCAAAGCCAGCTTTTGTGATTCATGCGCAAGAGCCCCAAAATCCTTTTGTTCTGTAGCTTTCTGCATACTTTTCTCATTCAAATAACATTTCTCTTTCTATCCTTCCTGCTCAAGTGCATAGCCTTGAATTTTCCCATATTGTATTCCATCTGGCAAGTTTTTGCCCACTGACTCCACCTATCTACAGCCCTCTGACTTTATTAATCTCACCATTTGCCTTTACATTTTTGTGTCATGTGCAAACTGGACAATTGTAGATTCACTTCCATCATCCAAATCATTAATATATTTTATAAAGAATTGTGGCCCAGCACAGGTCTCTATGACACTCACTAGTTACGGATTGCCACCCGAAAAATAGCCCTTTATCTCAACTCTGTCTTCTATCAGTTAGCCAATCCTCTATTCATAATAACCTACCATTCCTGACACCAGGGGCTCTTACTTTATTAAGTACCCTTATGTCCAGTACCTAGTGAAACACCTTCTGGAAATCCAAATATAATAGATTTATTGGTTCTGCATTATCTATCCCGTTTGTTACTTTTTCAAAGAACTCAAATAAATTTGTCAGACATGATTTCCCCTTTATAGGCCAAGCTGGTTCTGCTTGATATTACGTATTTCTTAATGTTCTGTTATTACTACTTTTGCAATAGACCCAAACATTTTCCCAATGACAGATATTAAGGAACTGGCCAGAGTTGCTGTTTGTTTCTTTGCGTTTCTGAATATGGGTATTATTTCAGCAGTTTTCCAAACCTCTGGGATTTTTCAGGAACCTAAAGATTCTTTGAAGATTGGTAACATTGCATCCACAATCTTTGTAACCTCATCTTTGATAATGAAAGGAAGCTCAGAAAGATGTGTACCTGTTCCAATACACCTCTCACTGATGTTTAATAAAAGCATTTTAGTCAGCATGTAATTCTGTACCTTTACAAATGAAGCCATCACCTTCATGTCCTTCTTTGCAAGAACATGTGTAGGATCCAAATACATTGTTACATATTCCAGCACTCTGATCACATTTGTGTAAGCCACGTGAACACTCATCAACATCTGGCCAATAGAAAAAAAATATGTTTGCAATATATAAAATTAATTCTCTATGTATCAATCTATTTAATAACAACAGTCAATATAATATTTTATTTGTATTTTGTAATCATTCATATGTATTGTTAGATTTTTAATAGCAATTGATAATTTACAGAATAAGGATGCCAACACATCAATGCAATGAGAAATAATTAATATTTTTGACAAGGTGTTTTAGCATTGAAGTGACCTATTTCTCAATGTACTATTTCCTTCTGATCTTTAGATTGCTCCAAACAACACATTAGTTTGTGCCAATTTTTTTTTTAAAAGTATCATTTACAGTATGTGGGTGTTGTTGACTGGACCAGTATTTACTGTTCGAAGTACAATTAATCAATCACATTGCTCTGGGTCTGGAGTCACATGTAGACCAGACCAGGTAAGGGCAGCAGTTACCTTCCCTAAAGGACATTAGTGAGCCAGATGGGTTTTTCCTAACAATGGTTTTATATTGAATTCAAATTCCACCATGGCAAGATTTGAACGTGGGTCCCTCAGAACATTACTTGAGCCTTTAGATTAGTAGCCCAGTGATAATTCCAATAGGCCATCATTTCCTCCGCCAATATTACTTTTCCTTTCTCATCGGTTCTTTGGAATGAAAGCCAATTCCCTTTTCTCGCTTCCCACAGTAAAAATGTGAGGTTTAAAATTCAACTCGTCTATTATATTGGCTACAAAGGCTGAAACTTATTTTGACTACATACCAGTTAAATTGAGTGTTTTGGGAGGTTTTATTGTTGTTAAGTCTAGCGTGTTTTCTCACCAAATCTTATCAAATTTACCTCATTAATTATCTACCCCATCCCATGGCAAACATCTCATCTGATTCCAACCCACCTTACTATGCACTACAATCAGAACTACTCACCATTGCTGATATTTCCTGGAAATGCCCAGCAACCTTGAGACCCATGCCATGTTTAAAAGCCTATTGTAAGTGGTCCAGAGCTACTCTGCATAATTCATGCTATTTTCCATAGTCTTTGTAGACAAGAAAAATGTGGTGCCCCAAAGGTAGCTTAGTCACCACGGTGTGGTCCTGGGCTAGGAGGAAGTCCACATTGGCATCAGACCATGCCAGTATAGTCTCAGGTTGCCACAGGGTTAAAGTAGTTTAAACTACCTGCAAGCATATCCAGGAATGTAGAAATAAGGTCAATGTCCTTCTTCACTCTGCCAGGGTAAGTGCAACAATACCATCTCCAATACCTCACCTCCATCTGTCTCTCTGCTACTGAACCCACTTCTTACCAAGGCCCATGCTCTGCATCTGAAACATCTTCCCTCTATCACTGTCAACCACCCCAACTTCAATACCACTAACCCTGCTTGCCCTCTGTGCTGCCATCTCACTCTCTTGGGACACCTACCCATCTGCACCAAAAGTAACAGCTCTGCCACCCACTTTCATCTCCCTTACTACCTGCTTCTCTCTCATTGCAGAAGGAAAACTCCTTACAAAAGGACAGGAAGTGTCAAGATGGGTGGTGGGATGACCAACTTGCTCCTTATTCCTCATGTGGGGAACATCCTAACTCTGACCATGTCTAAGCCCTAGACTGATATCAAAAGCTGTCCTTGATTTCCTTTGCTTGACAGAGGGCTCTCTCTCTTGGCTTGACTGAGTCCCACTGACAATCATGACAAGCTTTCTTAGAGGCTTAGAACTTTCTGAGCATTCTTAGAGGCTGGGAACAAACTGATTGCCAATGGTTCTAGAAATGGTGGGCATGTGGCTGATACGCATGGAGCATGCTCTTAGATGTTGATGCCCAGTATCCAACCTGAAGGTCCTTCAGAGAAAGTAATGAGCTGAAGTCATTATCCATTTTGATTTTAATGATGAAAATTCTTGATGCCTAGCTTGTTTGGCACATTTGGTAAGAGACGAAGCTAAAAATTAATAGATAGAATTATTGAGGTTTAATTCCCCTAACTGGCAGCTCATGCTTCTGAGCAAGAAACCAGCTTGCCACTTGGTGAAAGCATAAAAGATCCAGTGAGATTCTCCTGACATCGAGCACTGCCTCACTGGATTTCTCATCTGATTCTGCCTCATCATAGCTCTTGTCACTGAGAGCCTAAAAAGATTCTATCCTAAATATCCTTTCTAACATACTTTGTCATCATGCAAGATATTACACAGTCATACCAACTTATTCTATTTTCTTCTTGTACGTAATTATTGACTAACATAAAATGTAATCCCTTTTAACTATGGAAAATCTTCCTGGAAAAAGTTCTAAAAGTAAAACGAAAAATTAATTTTCAGGCTAGAAAAGTCATTCAACCATTATGCCTAGTAATGTGATAACAGCTCAGTATCTCTCATAAAAATCAACTTTTCAGTGCCTTTTAAAGTAACATTAAGACTGAGAATAATGTGCAAAAAGTTGAAGTTCATTGACCTTCAGTAGATCTGTGATAATGACAGCAGCTCCCTATGCAGAGGCAGGGCATCACTGACTGGAACTTATGTTTTCAGCATTTAGCTGTGGACATGTGGATGCCTGTTGTTAGTGCCATTTTGCATTGTAAGCACAGTGAGAGCAGAAAGTTCTTCTGTCATTGTTATTGGAAGTTTTAGGTCCACACATTATTCAATTTGATTACATATTTACCATATTTTCTTTACTTAAATTATTAAATAAGATGCAAATTAAACCAACTATTTCCCACACTACCTGCATTGCAGTTTTTGCCTTCCCAATTATCAAGACACCGGCAATGGTAATCATTAATGCGGTTCTGGCAGAATCCATTATTTTGGCATGGCTTGCTAGCACAGTTGTTAATCACTGTATTTAGAAGAGAAAGTAAATTAGACTAATTTTTAAATTATTAACTGATGTCACATTTGTAATAGATTTGCCAGAGAAAGCTTATTTTCAGTGAAAAAAATCAGATCCTGTTTAAGACTACCTTATTTATATTGCTCTTCACATGATGTGATAATTAAATCTCCTTCTTCCCTCATTAGTAATGTGATATCCTATATACCTGTTGTAATGTACTGAAATTACATATATAAATCACCTTGTTCACAGAGTTGGCCAGTATAGCCAGGCAAACAGTTGCAGGAAAAGGCATTTATAGAATCTTCACAGGTGGCTTCATTCCAACATGGTAGGCTTAAGCATTCATCAATATCTGGAAGAAACATAATAATTAAAATATTGAAACATCCATTTGGTAAAATGTGATTACAGAATTCACTTGCAAACAGAATATGCACAGTGCCCACAACTTACACCATACTTGCTTACCAAGTCCAATTGAATTGATTGGACAAATAATCCTAACTATATCTCAGCTCCATAAAGGTCAATTAAAAAGATTCTGCTTATAACATAATGGCCCAAAATTTGCTTTTAAAATAATGATGACACATACCAGGCTTGCCATCATTTGTGTGAAAATGCTACAACTTTAGGTGAGGGCAATATATGATTAAACAAAGAAGCTTAATAGTTATAGACCATCATTTACTTGCGCTAACAGCAGCTTATTGAAATCCATTAAATGTTGTGAAGAACAAAAACAGAAGTTGCTGGAAAAGCTCAGCAGGTCTGGCAGCATCTGTGAAGAAAAAATCAGTTAACGTTTCGGGTCAGGTAACCCTGCCTTGGAACTGTGTATTGTGAAGATACTGTGCTTGAACTATAAACACAAAGTAAACTCCCCACAGAAAGTTAAATCAAGCCAGTTCAAGTGTTAAATACTGTCTACCAACCTCCCAGGTACTGAAAATTAACTATTTATAGGTGTGGATCCTTATTCCTTATACCTACTTAATCTTTTATCTTCCTGCATTTATCATTTATTTCTCTTTCTTAGCTAGCTTTGATTATGAATTTACCAACTTTAATTGATGCTTCTTTCTCAATCGTTATGCTGTTAATCATACAAACCAGAGCTACTTGCCCTATTCAGTCACCATCCAGATGCTTTGTGAAGAGTGTCACATCATTTCTATTTCCCATTTTAAGCATGAAATACACTGGGGCATGTGTAACTAACAGCAGACTCTTTATTTGCCATACCACAGCAAGATTTGAATCAAAGGTGACCATGCTTACTATTTTGAACAGTTCATTTAGGTCTTTACACTGCTTAACCACTGTATTTGCTGATTTACAAACTGGACCACAACAGCTTTCTACCTGTGTGTTTGCTATCGATTAGATATTTCTGTACCAAGCTATTCAAGGTTAAACTGGAATTCAATGGTTGCAAAAGCATTGATATCAGAGATTAAAGCATCTCAGAATTATGCACGGATTGCATGTTTTAAAGCTAGATGATGCTTATGGAAGGAAATGCGTGTTCTGAAGTTTCTTGATTTGGTCTTAACGGGATAAATGGTCATGAATTAAAGTACATTAATGTTTTGGGTTTGTTTAGTAAAGTTTAGTTAAGCTGTACATTTTATTGTTAGTTTTAAACACATGAGTTATTTCTAATGTAATTAGAGATTATTTTTACCATCCATAATGAGTAAGTCATGTTAACACATAATATTCATAAAATATATGTTCAATTTGTTTAACTTGTGACTCTCACTATTCGTAAACACTTTTGTATTCCAAAATATATAATGTGTATATATTTGTAATATGGCAGAACTCTGGACAGTTCTTCATATATCTTTAAAGCATTTCTTTTAAACTTCATTAAACACAACAAAATTCCAAATGTATTGAATACCAATTTCATATCATCATCCCAAGAAATCTCCCTAACGTTTGCATTGATGTTTCCAACAACCTATCCCACGGTATGGTGTTGGGCCACATTAACAGATGAATGTCCTGAATGGAATGTGGCACAACCAGTGGTGGAGTGGAGTTCCAAGGAATTTGAACTTCCTCACCCAAATTACATGTGAATTACCAAATCATCATCACATATAAAATAATTAAACTGAATAATATCATCTCACCATTGCAGATTCTGCCTGTTTCATCTAAAAAGTATCCAACGTCACAGTAACATGTAGGCCGTTTGGAGTCTGGGTCAATGGAACATTTTCCATTCGTACAATTTAGTGTGCAGGAATCAAGAGCTACAATAACAAAGACAGAATAAATTGATGGAAGTGTTTCTACATTAGAGATCTTTTAAACTTTCCTGAGACATATCCAACACAATGTATAATATCTCAGAATCACTAAGAATCATTCTATTGTTTTACTGTGCGACTGATAAATTGTCTTTAAACAGCAATTTATCTTGACAAGCAATGTTAATTTCCTTTCTTTTCAGTAATTTTCAAAGACATTTCCATTGAACACTGTTTTCAACATCATTTGGGAACTGAGCAGAATCATTAATTTCATCTGCTTATTCAATGTTGTCCATTATTTTATCAAGATACAGGGATGGAATAATTTGCTGCTGGCCCCATAGTTATGACTCCATTCATGACTCCATGAGTAAAGGGTTAGTTTTTGCTAGACTACGAAGACTAGATTAAACTAGACTATGTCTACATGGACTTTAGTGAAACCTTTGATAAGGTTCTACTTGGTAGACTGGTTAGTAAAGTTAGATCACATGGGAGTCAGGGACAGCTTGCCAACTGGATACAAAATTGACTTGACGACGGGAGACATTTGGTGGCGGTGGAGGTACAGTATGATTTTTCTGACTGGAGGCCTGTGATCAGCGGTATTCCGCACAGATTGGTGCTGGGTCCACTACTTTTAGTAATTTATATAAATGATTTGGATGAGAATATAGGAGGCATGTTTAGTAAGTTTGCAGATGACACCAAAATTGGTTGTATAGTGGACAATGATGTAAGTTATCTAAAATTACAAAGGGATCTTGATCAACTGGGCCAATGGGCTGAGGAGAGGCAGATGGAGTTTAATTTGGATAAATGTGAGGTATTGCATTTTGGTAAAACGAACAAAGGTAGGACTTATACAGTTAATGGTAAGGCCTTGAACAGAGAGACCCAGCAGTTTAGATACGTCGCTCTTTGAAAGTTGTGTCTCAGGTACACAGGGCGGTTAAGAAGGCATTTAGCATGCTTGACATTATTGCTCAGACCATTGAGTGTAGGAGTTGGAATGTCATGTTGAGATTGTACAGGATGTCGGTGAGGCCACTTTTGGAGTACTGTGTACAGTTCTGGTTGCTCTGCTGTAAGAAGGATATTATTAAATTGGAGAGGGTTCAGAAAAGATTTAAAAGAATATTGCTGGGACTGGAAGGTTTGCGTGATAAGGAGAGTCTGAATAGGCTGGAACTTTTTCACTAGAGCATAAGAGATTGGGGGATGACCTTTAGAGGTTTAAAAAATTGAGGGGCAGAGATAAAGTGAATCACAAATGTCATTTCCCTAGGGTTGGGAAGTTTAAAACTAGAAGGTATATTTTTAAGGTGAGAGGCGAAAGATTTAGAAGGGACCTGAGGGGCAACTTTTTCACACAGTGGGTGGTTCATATGTGGAAGAACTGCTACAGGCAGTGGTGGGGGCAGGTACAGTTACAATATTTAAAAGACATTTGGATAGGTACATGAATAGGAAAGGTTTAGAGGGATATGGACCAAATGCAGGCAAGTGGGACTAATGTAATTTGGGAAACTTGGTCAGAATGGCAGTTAATTTGACAGGCATCCCTTCCTTTGGACTTGATACCAACTACTTAATCACCTCTGAATACTTTCTATCTCCTCTGACTCTATTAAAGTCTGGTCAGATTTGAGGCCACTTTTAAGTTATGTGAAGTAGTCCCTTGATAGATTGCTAGAAACACCAAGTATATTTCATCATTTGGACCTGAATTTTTTTGAGAGGGCCTCATTTCAATTTAATGTGTCAATAAAGGCTCCTGCTAATTTAACCATGTCGCAAATGTAGAAATGTAATCAATGATGTACCAGTAATAAATTTAATGTGTGGTACCAGTAAAAGCATGCAACCTTTCATTTGTCTACTGTATTGAAACACTAATAAAGAAAAAGAGGATATTCCTTGCTGTAATCTTCCTCTTACCTGTGCAAGTTTCATTGTCTGAACTTAATGTGAAGCCTCCTTCACAACTGCATTCATAGCCTCGACTATCTTCAAACTTATAATGCTCAATGCAGATCTGTTCACATCGATTTTCTCCATTGCTACATTCGTCTGAATCTAAGTTTAATATTACAATTTTTAAATGCATTAGTAACTGAATTTTTACCTCCATCAATTTTCTTTTGTTATTCTCCCCTCCTGAAGGCATGAATGATTGTGCATGCGATTCATAGATTCTGACCATCTTCTGGATGCTCTGAATTTCCTTCCTCTTACTAGCACCACCACAGCTATTCTGCCAACTGCTTGTAAATACCAGCCGGTAAAAATCAGATGCCGATCCCATTTCCCTCCTGTCTGCTCCTGTCTCCACCACTTGTCAGGAGCACCATGTGAGCAAAAGCATGATGTGAAATGACCCCGTATGTGACACATGGAGAAGGAGGACCTAATAGAAGCTGTCTTTCTGCCTAACTGCTAACCTGACAAATGTTTCTGACTCAGAATCCTGAAGACAACACGCTGTTGTAGAATTTGAAAATTGCTGGAAAAACTCAGTAGTTGTGGCACATCTGTGAACAGAAACCAGAGTTAACATTTCGGGTCCACTGACTCTTCCTCAGAACTCAGTATTCCGAAGAAGGGTTACTGGACTTGGAAACATTAACTCTGATTTCGCTCCACAGATACTGCCAGAGCTTAGTGAAAGAGGTAGGCTCTAAGGAGCAGCTTAATACAGAAAGAGAAAGATGGTGGTGTGAAGAGATTTATGGAGGTCATTACAGTAGTTAGGCTGAGGCAGCTGAAGCATGGCCACTGACACTGGAGCGATTACAATTTGAGATGTGCAAACTGTCACATTTAAAGAACACGCACAAGCTGAAGGACAGCATTAACAATGTTAGATTGGTTGAATGAAACAAAGGTACTAAAATGTAAATACAAGTATATAGTCAGTAATTCCAGACATTTGATTTTACTTTATTTAATGTGATGCCATGCAAGTTTTCCTCAGTTAATAGCTAAGCTTGTGTTTGGAGACTGAGCAATTACATCTGTTTGGATTTAAATTAAATTGCAGGAGTAGTACAGAGACCCCATGTTCAAATGATTAAATGAGAATTAATGTAAGAGACATCTTCACAAAGAGAGCAATCAACGCTGCAGAGTGATGCTACTGCAAACCACAATGAATTAGAGAAAAATCTAGATGCAGTAATGGAATTATTGTCTGTAGCCATTGAAGAGCCAAATTGTCTAACTGGTCTCTGATGCATTTTGTAATGAGAAGTCAATTTTGACATTTTAATTTGGAGGCAGCTGCCCGCACATCTTTATGATGTTTTAGTTGTTCTTGCAGTATATATTGCTCATAAACTGATAGATTAACAAAGCATTCAGAAAATGTCTTAATGTACTTTTTTTTAATAGCCTGTAGCTATCAATGTTTCTGTACAGCAGTACAGAATGACTCATAACTATTGCAAGAGGGTTCAACAAAGCTTAATTATTTACAGCATAAGAACGTGCAGCTTCAGGATATTGCTTGAACTACATGTCTTCCACTCTTAAATGTCTTGTAGTGAACATGAGCAATAACCTTTCACCACTAGCTAATGTTACTAATTTTCATTTGACACTGTAAAATATTATATTAATATTTTAATTAATTAAAGAAAATGGTTAGTGATTTCAATTCTTGGATTCAATAAAAATATGATTATTTAAAAGATTAAATGACAATTAATTCAAGGATTTTCAATTTTGATGCAATTTTAATGATTGCTTGTGGAGCTATAAATAGTATCCTTAGTCATGTCTTATTGCAGAATCAATATAATTAGCCTTTGCTACATGTTTGAGAGTTGATTTGGATTTCAGTTGGTAGGAATGGGATTGTTGTTACAACGACTGGAGCCAGATGAAGCAAAATAGTTCATACATTAAAGGCTAACAGCATGGTACTTATAATTTTATATTCGAATTACCAAATATATAATTATTTCCGAAACAAACTCAAGCTTAAGCGCAACCTCTCAAGACTCTGGATTTGCAGTAAGCACTACATTTACTTTTCACTAAATAGCATTTTAGTTTCTCAGATATTATTTCCTAAATTAGAGGAATATAAAGTGGTTCTTAAAAGCGGTGTAAAATCTGAATTTTCATGACCAACAATTATTGCTTTACTTCATTGATGCTGTCATGCTGGTACTTTACTAAAAGAGATCCATATCATGGCTGTGGAAAGCCACCTTAAGATAAAATGAAACCTAAAATAATTCACTGATCAATGAAATATATACAGCTGGATCCTCTGTTTTCTATTATTGTTTCAGATTACCAGTACCTAAGCAGCGTGGCTTCTTTCTTCATTCATTAGGAATAACATCATTCCAAAAATTAATTTTCACATGCATATGCACATTTGGTTTTCACAATAACTCACTGATTTGTTCTTGGATTTTTCCCTTGGTAAATGAGTTCACATTATTTCTTGACGTCATAGCCCCAAATTCCACAATATATGGCAATTGGGGCTCGAAACCCTTAGGTCAGAAAGTAATAAACTTGCATTACATCAATTTTGACAATTTTACCTGTAGTAACATTCAAAGTTCTTGTCAGAGTTGCACTCGTTTTGCTGATGAAGTGAACGTTGACTGTGTAGGTTTGACCTGGGCTGAGATCGAATAAGCTACACGTGTTGTTGTGGAAGTTGAGAATGCAGAGCAAATCTCCAATTTCAAATGATTTCTCAATGTTGTAGCCTCCACATATTTCAGAGGTATTGTCTGACCACTTCAAGGTAAAACTTGTGTTTTTGATGCTTTCTGCTGAGATGACTCCAAGGTCTAAAGCAAAATGTAAGGTAACAACAAAGATTATGCTATAAAATTGAAGAAACATCCCATAATTAGCAATAATGTATTGTGAAGATTTGAGCATTTAATATTTGTGTTTTCCATGTGACAGATCTAACTTTACAAGGCATCACTTCTTCAGAAGTACAAAATTTATTTAAAAGAACAAATAAAAGTACCAGGCTTTCCTGTTAACTTTCTACCTAGTCTAATTATTAAATTGCTTTCTTCTCAAGGATTAGAGTTACCGACAACTTTTAACTGTGCATTCTTTCATTTAAATTCATCAACATCAGTCATGGCTCACATAATTGTTGTTCCCCTCTTGGATCCATTGTGGTGCTAAATTTATGCTTGTTTTAAGTTGTGCATGGGAAATTGTGTCTCACTAACTTTGCTGAGGTTTTAGAAGACGTGATAAAGAAGATTGATGAAGGCAGACAGGAGGCATTGTCCACACGGACTTCAGTAAAGTGTTTGACAAGGTTCCACATAGTGGACTTGTTAGTAAGCTTAGATCACATAGGATCTAGGGGATGTAGCCAATTAGATACAAAATTGGCTCAAAGGTAGGAGGCGGGGGTGGGGGGGTGGTTGTGGTAGAGGGTTTCTTTTCAGACTGGTGGCCTATGACCAGTGATGTGCCACAAGGATTGTTTCTGGGTCCACTGTTTTTCATCATTTATATAAATGATTTGGATATTAATGTAGGAAGTATGGTCAGTAAAATTGTAGATGACGCCAAAATATATGGTGTAATCGACAGTGAAGAGGAAGATCTCGGAGAACAACAGGACCTTGATCAGATGGGCCAATGGGCCAAGCAGTGGCAGATGGAATTTAGTTTAGATAAATGTGAGGTGTTGTATTTTGGTGAGGCAAACCAGGGCAGGATTCATACTATTAATGACAGGGGCTTGGAGAGTGTTGCTGAACAAAAGACCTAGGGGTGAAGATGCATAATTCCTTGAAAGTGGAGTTGCAGGTAGACAGGATAGTGAGGAAGGCATTTGGCATGCTTGCCTTCATTGGTTTAGAACATTAAGTATAGGAGTTGGGTGTCATGTTGTGGCTGTACAGAACATAGCTGAGGGCACTTTTGGAATACTGTGTACAATTCTGGCTAGCCTTCTATAGGAAAGATGTTTTAGAGGGTGCAGAAAAGATTTACAAAGATGTTGCCAGGGTTGAAGAGTTTGAGCTATAGGAAGAGGTTGAATAGACTGGGGCTGTTTTTCCTGGAGCACTGGAGAATGAGGGGTGACCCTATTGGAGGCTTATAAAGTCATGATGGGCATGGATAGGGTGAATAGTCAAGGTCTATTTTCCCAGGATGGGGAAGTTCAAAACTAGAGGGCATAGGTTTAGGGTGAGAGGGGAAAGATTTAAAAAGGACCTGAGGGATAATGTTGTTATGCAGATGGTTGTGTGTATATGGAATAAGCTGCCAGAGGAAGTGGTGGAGGCTGGTACAATTACAACATTTACAAGGCATTTGGATGAGTATATGAATAGGAAGGGTTTAGAGAGATATGGTCCAAATACTGGCAAATGGAAGTAGATCAGACTGGGATGTCTGTTTGGCATGGACGAGTTGGACTGAAGGGTCTGTTTCTGTTCCGTATGACTTTATGACTCTTTAAGTTGATAGAAGTCAATCATTATAAACTTAGAGCATTGCTACAGGAGTTCCTTAAGGAAATGTTTTCATTCTACCTATCTACAACTGTTATATTCTTTATCCATCAGCAAATTAATGGAAATGCTGCCAATGTGGATGTCAATTTGCAAAAGATGGCCAGCTCAGATTTGACCAGGGCTATTGTCTCCTGTTCTCATTACCACCTTGGTCCAGACATGAACTAAAGATCTGAAATCCAAAGGTGAAGTGAGAATGACTGCCATTGACATCAAGGCAGTATTTAACTCTGTGTGTCATCTAGCAAAACTGGAGTCAATAGGGAGCTGGAAGTAATTTTTCCAGTGGTTGGAGTCATTGCTAGCACAAAGAAAGATGGTTGAGGTTGTTGGACGTCAATCAGCTCAGTGCAAAGATACCACTGCCAGCATTCCTCAGGGTTGTCCCCAAAGCCTAACCACCTTCAGATGCTTCATCAATGACTTTCCCTCCCTCAGTCACTGATGATTGCACAATGTCCAGCACTATTCATAACTGAAGCAGTCAATGTCCATATGCAGCAAGATCGAGACAACATCCAGAACAACCACACTTCGACTGATAAGTGCCAAGTAACATTCGTGCCGCATTAGTGTCAGGCAAAGACCATCTCCAACAAGAGACAATCTAATCATTGACCTTTAACATTTAATGGTGTTGCCATCATTGAATCCCCCATGATAAACATGCTGGGCTTTACCATTAACGCAAAACTGAATTGGATCAGCCATAAAAATTCTACTTTTGGAAGGAGCGAATCAAAGGCTAGGAATTCTGTGACAAGTAATTCACTCCTGTCTTTCCAAAGACTGTCCACCATCTACAAGGCACAGGTCAGGAATGGGATGGAACACTCCGCACTTGACTGGATCAGTACAGCTCCCACAACATTCAAGATGCTCAGCATTCTACAGGATAAAGCATCCTCCTTGAGAGGCACTGATGCAGAGTGAGATGGGTCTTGCCAGACCACTCATCTGATTTCTGCCACAAACCACACCATAACTCAAGTCGCTCATACCCATTTGTAGTTTCCCTATGAAGTTGAACATCATCTCAGGGTTTTACATTGAGGTTCTTGCATCATTTTTGGAACAAGACTTAACAGCTTTGCAGAAAGGACATCACCAAGAGAATGGTGGTATCTACTTTCTTCAGGAACAAGGGTTCGGTTAATAGATGTGGCCTTGCCAAGTTTGGTCACGTCCAAAGAACAAATATTATCAAAATTATCAGAATAGCTTGATCAATTAATCTCTGAAATAATATACTGGTATAAAATTCTATATAATACAATACCTTGTAAAGTGACTATAGGGCATCCAGTTGTGGTAACTCTTTTTGTTTGGCTGGTATTTAATGTGTCGCTGGTCTGGATCATGGTTGATGATGATGTGTCAAACTTCCAAGGTTTTGTTGTGAAAAATGTTGTTGTCTTGGAATGAGTTGTATTTTGCACAGCTGTACAGGAGAAAAGTCAGTCAGTGAACTCAGTTGTTGCAAAAACAAATACGCTGGATATGGCAATCATTCTACTGTGCGTTTGGTTTTCTGATATCAAGTTGAGGCACCATTGAAGCGTGAGTTAAGTCTCTGGTGATTAGACGTGTGAACCCTATAGCAGCAGTATTAGAGCTGCAAGGCAACCATTGCTGCTTGATGCCGTTTACAGGACATGGATTGGAATAGCCACAAGGGAATTTGAATTTATCATTGAACCAGAAACTGTAAGTATTCCCTCCAAACTCAAATTCATCTTTGAAATAGGGTACTCTAAAGAGCTTCTTTTTCTCAATACACAAGTGAGAACTCCACTAATGACTTCTCAAATACTGTCTACTACAAGCCTACATTAGTTTCGCAATGTACGTGTTGGGATTCCTACATCTCTACTCTCTGCACATCGGCCTTATCAACAGCTTCGTAAATATAGCTCCAGCTCACTCACAGAGTTAGAGTTGTGTCGAAATGCAGTGCATAAAGCTATCCTGTGCAATCATGATTATGCCAATTAGACCACTTTTTTACTGTGTATAATGCATGCTCATGATGGAGCTGAAAAATGCCTAGTCAACTTTAAGTTACTGTGGAAGGCATTATCTTCCACTGCTAGCAAGACAAGAAGAAATTCTGTCCTCCACACAAATTGGTGATATGTTATCATGCTGGTGTGATATCTCGTACCTGGGCCATGTCCCAAGAACTAGCAGATCCTTTAGCTGCTTGCAACAGGCAGAGTACTGACTTCATTCTAGCAGCCAGCTTTCAAAACTAAGAACACAGTGAGAAAGGTTAGATCTGGTTCTGTAATTGGATAGAGCTTGCTGCAATTCCAATTCCTAACCTAATTCTTACCCGAACAAACAACTTTAGATGATCAACCAGCCTCACAATGTGGCTCAATTATGTTGTTAGACACTATACATAATAATACATCCTCTGCAGGCAAAAGGGACATATTTTGATATTATGCCTTTTTGATTGGAACAATTGCCTACTGGACAATATTTCCACTGGTGTATTATACATGACAATGCCTCAACCAATCAGAATAGATTTGCCATTGATCAGCACAATTTCTCGAGCGGCATTAATTTTTATTGTCTTTGAAATTTGACATTCATGCATCGTTCTAATGAATGCAAGACTAAAAGGTTCGACAGCATGTCTCTTTCATCAGTAATACTAAAACAAAACTGGTTTTGGAAGAATCAATTCATAAAGGAATGTTTCTAAATGATTCATGAAATCAGTCCATGCTGATAGTCTTCATAAAGTGAAGATAATTTTGCAAATTTGAATTAAATAACCATCTATTCGGAATTTTTATTGAAATAATGGGGATTTGTCAGAAATTCCAATACCTACATCATCAAAATCCACCTGAACTTTAATTCAAATTGGAAATAAATTAAATTTACTGTCTTCAATAATGATAATAATGATTCCTATAAGTGCCAACTAAACTTTTTTCTGAAGTCTAACAGTTGTACTTGTTTAAGTATGGTGTTTGTAAGTTACTTTTATGATGTACATACTTGTTTTACTTGATACTGGGCTTGTTGAAGGAATCAGAGTTGTAGATGGTTCTGACAATGAACTTTCACCTGACTCTTGAATTGGTGCTGTGCTAGTTTTATTAATCATTCTTTCAGTTTTTGAGGACAACATTGTTGAGGTTGTAGATGGTCCTGTTGCTATACTTTGTTTTGATGTTGAAGATGATGTAGCTGTAAAGAAGATGATGGTAACAGAAGTGTTGATTAGGTAACGCAAAGTTCTAATTTGGAGTAATATTTAGAGTATGATTGTATTGAGAACAAATATCAATTCTAGATAATTTTAGCATATGCTTAATACTATGCACTTCCCATGCAAAGTAGAAATTGTGGGTTGACTTTTTCCACTGAGGCGGAAACCCCGTTTCCCCACACCCCCGCCCCCCAACCGAGGCCAGAGTTGGAAGTGAGATGGAAATCAACCCTCAATACTGTCTTGGTTCCCAATCAGTTCCCAAAAGGCTAGGAAGATTTTTGGCTGAACAGTTTGTCACTAATAACATATCTTCTAAAAACTTGAGCTGATTGCCATGTGAATAGATTTTATTAGTGGCTTAAATATTTCCAAAAATTTTTTTTTTACAGGATTAATAAATAAGACATGCTGTATTTATATAGCTGGGGATCAACTGTAGGCAATGGAATTGACAGTTGACTTGTGACTTAGAAAAATTATCCAGATCTATCAAGGTGGATTATTTTATGATGGTTTGTAGAAAGATTCACATACCAAGCAGAATGAAACAAGACACACTAGAGAAAAAAAATCCTTTTGACTGAAACAGATGACGAATCCTATAAAAAGGTGAGCATGTTATCGCTTGAGCCTTCATTCCATGAATGACATAAATAATTACAAAACTGATTTGGAATAATGTTATTAACTAATTCATATGTTTGCATTACAATTTGTAGATCAGCTTTAGACAATGAAATTGGCTTTTGCTTTAGATTGTGGAAAATTTGTCACTTAAATTTTTTGGACATGGCTTGTGAGATGACTTTCATTCATGGGCAAAATAAAACTGAAGTGTACTTCTGCCAAGTACCTGTGCCTTTATTCTGTCCTTACAACCAGCACGCTAATAAAATCTTTCCCTTCGACTGAAACTATTAATACCTCTTACATGTTTACATGCTTCACAGAAGTAATGACCCTAAAGAACATATTGTCATTCGTCATGGTTGTAATTTTCTTGATGCTTTTCTGATAACATGAAACATTATTTTGAACATCTGAATTATATTAAATTACTCACATTTACATTGACTCAGTTAACTTCGTGAAACATTCCAACAGTAATGTCACTTAATTATTGCAAAGGTTAAAATTAAGAATGGAAATTCACTGATTTTATTTTCTTAAGCAACAATATAACAGAACAGGACTTTCAACTGTTCATGTTATTGGTCCTGCCAAAAATTTTCAGAATCCAAAGTGGAATGGCCTACTTACATGTTGAGAAATTTATGAAACAAGTTCTGAACTGGGGTTAGGCCTAATTGAGATGAATCAGTAATTCTGTATTACAATGCATCTTGCATACATTCAGAATGTTGCAACCAAAAGAGAATATGGTTGAAAAAGAGAATGGGATCCAGTTCATCACCCCTCACCCAGGGCCTTAAAAGTTTAATGTATCCTGTCTGGAATCATAATAAATTGGGAACATCACTCTGGATCTGGTTGTAACAAAAGACATGTCCTATTCATTGTACCACCTACCTCTCCAGCTGCTCTATGAAACATGCTCCATCACATATCTACCATCAATCAAAATATATGCTTGATATTCTGATGCTCCATTTCACTTACCAATGCTGTAAATCTCATACCCAGTCTCCTGTATTCCATATATGTCCAGCTATTCAGCAAACAGGCATATTTACTAAACACATTGCAACAAACACATTGATATTTCTACCAGATTTCTTGCAGGGTGAGTTTGCACATAACCACTAGGACAGCAGAGAGCTGGTCAGAAACAAAGACTTCTTAATTTTGTGCCGCCTTTGAAGGTGACAGTGATCATACCGTCGTGAACTGACAGTTACTAAGGACAAAACATCCAGATTCAGTTTCATGATATATTCCTATTGTTTACACTTTCTTAGTTCTTACTTTTGTGAAGTGTAAGTTTCAGATAATGTGAACATGGGCTCTTTTACTTTCCTCACCACTGAACTTCCTCATCTCAACATCTTTGTCTACTACATTTTTGGCCTTTGATGACTACGCCTTCTTACTGGTAAACCACTGGTTGCTGTTGGGAGTTTGAAGATTGCCACCACTGGTGCCATATTTAAACCCAAGCTTCACAGCACTTCAAATGCTGTAAGCCAGGAACTGCCCTTCACAGTGAGCTGTTTGACTGTGATCATGGAGGCCAGTGTGCAGAAAGCAAGTTGGACCAACCGTGGCTGTTTGCCACATAACCAACAGAAAGTTACACAGTGAAAAAAGTTCCAAACCCTGCGCTTTGATGATGGAAACAGGTTTTAAATAGATATTTAAAAAAGCTTTCAAAGAACCGTGGATACTAGAAATCAGAAACAAAACTAGAAACCACTGGAAAGTTTCAGCTGGTCTGGCAGCATGTGTGGAGAGAAAGCAGAATTAATGTTTCAAGTCCTTCAGAACTGGACCCGAAGCGTTAATTCTGCTTTTTCTCCACAGATGCGGCCAGACATGCTGAGGTTTTCCAGCAATTTCTGTTTTTGTTTGGAAAAGGTATCTTTGGTTTTTCAGATTTGACAGTGCGTCACTCTATCATGATTGCTTTGACATCATAATCAGTCAACATCCTTAACCATTTTATTCATTCTCCAAAGAATGCTCTTGATCTCTCATTTCCTCTGCATCAGGGCAATCCTGTTGCTTTTTCATGAATGTGCCTCCTTCCTGAAACCAAATGCTGTCCCACTCTGAAGAGGCTGAGCAAGAGCAGATGATGTCTGATAAAGAAGCACCATCACATAATCTGACAATCTCAGACGCCAGCTGAGGAACAGGCAAAGTGTGATGTTTAGAGGGTTGGGTATTGTTGGGATCAACATATGGTGAGTCACCAGGCATGAATAGCCTGCAGCCACAAAAGTTGTAAGAATAATATGTGTCCAGTGAACACGGTCTCAGTTGATTCCAGAGGACTTCGATGTGGACTTCAAAGTACAGCACATAATTGGTTAAGAATATCGAGCAGCTGTTATAAATTGTCTAATTAATGGACAAACAGTGAATGGAACTGTACAAAGTGAAATTGTAAGTTAACATAGTGACAGCTGATCCTATTGCGTTGTGGAGGTCGTTTTCGAAGCAGATGAAGTTGTTTTGCATGAAGGTATTCCAGCAGTATAAATAGTAAGTACAGCAACATCTTAAAATAACTTGCAGCTCTCTGCATTCCTTGGTTTAATACCAATGCTTGACAATAACCATGTGATGTGTGGAAGGTTATTTAGCTGTGTACATACCTGTGATTTTACTTGATAATACAATTGATTTTGAAGTTGTAGGTGGTTCTGTCAACTTGCTGTGGTCTGTCTTTTGAGTTGGTACTGATTTTGTGCCGTTGATACTTGTTTCACTGAGTGAGAGTAAAGTGGTTGACATCTTAGTGACGCTTATTGATGATCTTGTTGATGTGCTTTGTTCTGACATAGAATCTGATGGAGCTGTGAAAGATAAAAGAAATGATGATTAAGTAAAGCAAACATATTGCCAATTGCTTAGAATTTATGAAAGTGCAAATATAATTTATGAGTGGAATTGAAATGTGTGAACTGAACAAATACTTTGTCAAGGAAAGGATTAGTGTTAATACTTATGATTAGCCACTTTTCACGTCAAATAGAATCTGATTCTCATCACAAATAAAATATCCTTCAGACATTTGACCATCTTATCAAAATGATTCATTATTGCATTGATTTCATAGCATTTTCACAAAAGAGTTTAAGTTAAGAATCATAAATAATTCAGGTACCAACGTTTATCAAGCTGGGATCAATTGTAGACACTGGAGATGTTTAAGGCTATTGCATTTAATTTAAAAATTGTACATCTCTGCATTCCTAGATCAAATAATTGTGCTTGCTCAGTTATCTTATGCGTGGAAAACAGTCATGCTTTATCAATATCTGTGAGTTATTGATAAGGCAATTGATGATGCCGGAGGTGGTTCTGTCAAAGTGCTTTGGCCTGTCTTTTGAGTTGGTGCTGACTTGGTGCTGTCAGTATTTGATTCATCTTTTAATCCAAAAGTGTTTGAAACTGTGGGTACACTTGAGCATGGTCCTGTTGATGCATATTCTTGTGATGGTGAAACTGATGTAAGGAAATGTTTTTTAGATAAAACAAAACTCTGATTGATTTCACAAAACAGGAAAATTGCACATTCAATATTTTTGATCAGAATGGAAATGTTTGAAATGAAATTAAACTCATTACAATCTGGAACATTGTAGCATTTATTTAAGCATTACGATGTAGGCACTTTGTTTACTTTTTCACATGAAGATCTGCCCTTCAGCTCAATAATTTTGCATCAGGTCTCCAAGACATTCCTATCAGGGAATCATGCAATAGCAAAGGCAGAAATTCTTGTAGGTGCCAGCCTTTGACAGGTTTCCACAGCTGGTACCCTATTTAATTCCCAGCTCCTCAGCACTTCAAATGCTGTAAGCCAGGAACTGACCTTTACACTGAGCTGTCTGATTGTCATCAATGGAGACGTGGCACAGAATGGCAAGTTGACTGACCGGAGCAAACAGAAATTTGTACAGTGAAAGGAATTCCAAACCCGACTCGTTAATGCTGGAAGCAGATTGTAATTAGATCCCTGTGGCTTCTCATTCTCAACATTACATAACTCTGTTATGGTCTCTTGGATTTACCTCCTGGTCAACGTCCTGATCATCATCCTCATTCTCAGAAGATTGCTGGATCTTGATCCCCCAGTCCTCTGCTTGCAGTGTGATGGCCTTATGTTTTAATAACTATCTCTCCTTCTGGCAAACAAGTGCTGTCGCAGGGATTGGAAAGGGAAGGCAATGTCTGATGAAGAAGCACCATCACAGAATCTGACACACTCAGGCACTAGCCGAGGTACAGACAAAGTGTGATATTTAGACGTCTGGGTGGTGTTGGGATCAACCTAGGTTGAGTCATCAGGCATGAATATTCTGCAGCCAGTTGTGAGAGTAATATGTGTGCAGTGAAAATGGTCTCAGTTGATTCCTGCTGCAGAGGACTCTAATATGGACTTCAAGGGGCAGCGCACATTAAATGGGTTAAGATTGGAGAAGGCTGACTTTAAATTGCCTATTAATGAACAAACTGTGAATGGAACTTTACAAAGTGAAATCATAAGTGAACAAAGTGACAGCCAATCCTATTGTGGTGGGGAGGTCATTTTTGAAGCAGATGAAGTTGTTTTGACCCAATGTTCCACATTAGTAATGTAAGTATGAATATACACACAGTAACATCATAAAATAAATGTTACATCTCTGCATTCATAGAGTCATAGAGTAATATAGCATGGAAATAGGCTCTTTGGCCCAAACTGGCCCACGCTGACCATGGTGCCTACCCAGCTAGTTCCAGTTGCCTGCATTTGGTCCATATCCTTCTAAACTCTTCCCATCCATGACCTATCCAAATGTTTTTTTAAATGTTGCTATTGTACCTGTCTCAACCACTTTCTCTGGCAGCCTGTTCCATTGACGCACCACTCTCTGTGTGAAGAAGTTGCCCCTCAGGTCCTTCTTAAATCTTTCCCCTCTCACTTAAACCTATGCCCTTTAGTTTTCAATTTCCCATCCCTGATAAAAAAAAAGAAACCCTTATGCATTCATCCTATCTGTGCCCTTCAGAATTTACACACCTCAATAAGGTCACCCTTTATTCTCCTACGGTTCAAGGAATAAACTCCTATCCTGGCCAACCTCTCCCTATAACTCAAGCTACTAGTCCTGGCAACATTTGCATCAATCTTCTTTGCACACTTTCCAGTTTAACAGGGTGACGAAAACTTACACAATGCTCCAAGTGCGGCCTCACCAACAACTTATACAATTGTAACAGAACGTCCCAACTCCTATACTCGATGCCTTGACCGATGAAGGCCAGCATGCTAAATGCCTTCTTCACCACCCTGTCTACCTGACACCACTTTCAATGAGCTATGTACTTGTACTCCTCGGTCCCTCTGTTCCACAACACACCTCAGGACTTTATCATTTACTTTATAAGTCTTACCTTGGTTTGACTTTCCAAAGGTCAACACCTCACAAATATCTCTATTGAATTGCATTTTCCAATCCTCAGCCCACTTCCCCATCTGATCATTTTCCCTCTGTAATTTTTGGTAACCTTCTTCACCATCAACGATATCTCCTAATTTTGTATCATTCGCAAACTTACTAATCATGCCTTATACATGCACATCCAGATCATTTATATAAATAACAAAGGTCCCCACACCGACCCCTTTGGCACACCAGGAGCCACAGGTCTCCAGTCCGAGAAATAACATTCAACCATCACCATTTGCTTCCTACCATCAAACCAATTTTGAATCCAATTAACTCGCTCTCCCTAGATCCCATGTGACCAAACCTTCGTGACTAGCCTGCCATGCAGGACCTTATCAAAGACATCAGTAAAGTCCATGTCAACAATGTCCACTGCCCTACTCTCGCCTATCCTCTTGTGTCTGTGTACAAAAGGCATGTGCGGCTGATCCCTGCGGATTGTACCCTAAAATGCTGCTGTGTGCTGACCCACATGGAAACTCTTTATAGCCAGCTGTGAGCTGAATCCACCAGGTACTTGCCCTGATCTCCATGTTGAAAATTCTTGGCATCTAGTTTCCTCACAGTAGTGAGGCAAAAGAGACATACAGTTATTGAAACCATTACCAAGCAAAAATCCCCCTTAATAAGAAACCTGCCACTCCCCGGAGAGATTCTTGTCTCGTGTCTATAACTTAGTTAAAGAGAAACAGCGAGCTCTTCTTGAAGTCGAGATAGGCCTTGCTGGACTTTTAGTGTGATTCTGCCATATTTTGCATCAAAGCTCACATCATTCAGGCCCTTATAAAATTCTGTGCTACATAACCTTTTTAGAATATAAACTGTTAAAGGATAAGTTTGTTTATTATCAAGAAGTTTTGTTTTGTTCTCATTGATGAAACATGCAGTGAATTTAGTAACCCTAGATACAGCCAAAATCAGGCAAATTAACTATTTAAGTGACTCGATCAGCCATTTATACATTTGTGATGGCTTGTGCAATTGTACAGCTTGATTACCCACACATTCTTCCCAAAGGGGTTGTGACAATTTGAGTATATACAATTGAGGGTGAGTTAAGAAAATAGAAATGCTGGTTGAAATCACTACATTATTTTAGGAATTGCAAGTGGAACTGCACACTGTGCAATCATCTGTAGACATCCTGACTACTTAACTTCAGTATTGAGGGGAGATCAAATTATCAGGTGATACCGCGTTGTTTGCTGTTGCAAAGATCATGGTCACTTTCAAAAAGGATGTCTCTGCTTCTTGAATTTACAGCCTTGTTTTAATCTGTGATGATTAGAGTGGAATTGTAGATACCTGTTGATGGTGGAAATGGTGACAGGGAGATTTCTGCTCTTGATGATTTAATTCCTGTTTTATTTTTTATATCAAAGTCAAAATAATCCTTAGTTAGGTAATCTATAAAGAATACAAAAGATGGAAAATTTCAGAAGATCAGGCAGCCTGTGTGAAGAGGAAGCAGATTTAATTTTTCAGGTTGATAGCCTGACAATGTCACTGGTAATGATGACCTTTCAATTCTGTTTCTCTCTCCAGAACTGATGCATGTTCTAGATTCTATATAGAGTTGTTGCTGCTGCCAGTGAACAAAATATCAAGTGAGTTAAATTGAAATTAAATATGAAATGCCTGTTATGATTTATTTGCATTTGAGTTAGCCCAACACAGAGATCATGCTTTTGTTGCAAACAATGAATGTAAGTATTTGACTGTTCATCAAGTGTTCAGAATGGCTGCTTTGAAATGTTTATTATCTGAGGAATTGCCCATAGAACTGCCATCGTTAATAAACATACCCAGTTCTCACCTTATTGTCAGGGAATGTGATTTATGAATCTGCTGAAAACAGTGGGCCTAAGAACAGTGGCCCGAGAACAAGATGTCTTGGGCAGAAATGCTTGACTTGCAACAATTTTTATCGTCTTCCTCTGTGTTAATTATGACTCCGACTACTGAAGATTACATGCCCAATGTTACTGGGACTGCTTGGTGTCAAATGTGGTCAAATGCAGCCCTGAGGTCAAGGGCAGTTATTCTCGCCTCACCTCTGGAGTTTAGCTTGTTTATCCACATTTGGAGCCAAGGTTCGATGAGGTTAAAATTGGCCAGAAACAGCATAAAAAGGGCAGATTATTTGATTGATTTCTAGTTCTTCTGCACTTTTTTTTTGATAATATTGTTTTGAAGATAATATTGACAATGTTGTTTAGACTAGTGAAAAAAACTATTTGTTCAGTTGAATAATGTGAATTTTTAGTTACAGTGTTTTCTTTTAATTGTTATGATGAACAAAACGTCCTTTTACTTTTCAATTGTTTGCAGTTATATCTATTGTAAAATTAGTACAATAGAAACAAATTGGAAACTCTGTGCATGACATTTGGCCTTCTTAATTGTTCTTAGTGAAACATTCTCAATTCTTACCTGTTACCTCAAGTAATGATGTTGTATTGGTTGAAGAATTTGTTGCCAATTCTTCATTTCTTTGCAGTTCTCGTGGCTTAGATGACTCTAATTCATTAGTTGATGCAAAAGAAGTTGTGAGTTAACTCAAAGGAAGTATTAATGACATAATTTCATACATTGCGGCAATAAGAATAATAATGGCAGTCATTGAAACAAAGTTAACACCATGAAATCTACCAAAAATAGCAATAATGTTAAAAATATCAAGCTTTAACCATACTTTTTTTTTAAAAGTTGAGCCACTCTTTGGAAAACACATGAGTCCGGTGTATTAGCAAATTATAATCGGAGAATTACAATCAGAGAAGAGAGCCATTCATTTCTTATTGCTAGAATATTGTTTTAGCCTATGATTTTTCACCATATTTTCCTGTTCAGCCAATTAGATAAAAGTTGATGATTTAAATGTTGTAAGTTATTGAACTCTTGTTATAAAGTTATCTTTTAAGTTCAGCATTGCTTTTATCTCTTAATTGGATTCCACATCCGTATTTGCAATTGCTTTTCTTTGTGAATGCAAAGAGAATATGGAAAGAAGAGAACTATTACATCCCCTTAAAGTGTGGTCAACAGAATTGGATGCAATACTCTGGATGTGGCTGAAAGAGAACTTTATAAAGGTTAAGCAAAATTTGCTGCTTTTGAGCTCAACATGTGTATTCCTGAAATCCAAGATCCCACATGCTTAGCTAGCTGTTCTATCAATATGTCCTGCCACCCTAAAGATCTGAATGTGAACTTGCCTTTGACCCGCAAGCTCATTGAATTATGCCATTTCCTTGTCCTATTTATTCTGCTATTCTCATTTTTTCCTGCACTAAAAGCATCTGCCATTTGTCTGCTCATTCTGCCAGACATCGATAATCTGTTGAGGTTGATTCGTATCATCCTCACAGTTGGCAAATTTTGAAATTGGACGTTGCATTTGAATATCCAAATCATTAAAAAAATCCTAGAAGGACTGGTCTTAGCATTGACCCTTGGGGAACACCACTGTCTACCATTATTCAGTCTGAAGAGCAACCGTTCACTCGGATTCTCTGTTTTACGTCCTTAAGACAATATTTTATTCAAGTTGGCAATGGCTCTCCGGTTCCACAAGCCTCAATTTAATTAACCATCCTTTAGTATGGTACTTTCCAAATGCTTTCTTATAACCAGTACAAACAATGTCCATGGTATTCTCTTAATCAATTTTCTCTGTTACTTAATCAAAAATAATCAATTGCATTCATGAAACACAATCTGCTTTTTACAAATACATGCTGTTTTTCCCTGATTAACTTAATTACATCAGATATACGGCCCAGAAACAAACAATGTCACCCAACCATTTCATGTTTGGCATTTATGTTTCATATGAGCATCCTTAAATCTTCTCTCATTTCAATCTACTCTCTTACTCATTTATTTCCTTCACCTTCATATGCCAGCTTAGCTACCCTTAAAATGCATCTGAGCTGTTCACTTCAGCCACCCTCTGCAAGTTCCATCTTCCCATTACTCTTTCAGTAAGAGATTCTTCTGAAATTCCTTTGGGTTTCTTGATGACTACCTTTTATTGACACCTGTAGGTAAGGTCTACCCACAAAAGGAAAATTCTCCCTGTATCTACCCTATCAAAGTTTTTCAGAATTTTAAAGATCTCTATAGGATCATAGAATATAGAATTTTACAGCACAGAAAGGGGCCATTCGACTCATCATGTCTGTACCAGCTCCTGAAACAGCTACCCAGCTAGTACCATTCTCCAGCCCTGTCTCTGTAGCCTTCTAAATTCATCACTTTCAAATATATCTAGCTCTCTTATGAAACTTCCTGTAAAATCCACCTCTACCACTGCCTCAGGCAGTACTTTCCAAATCCGAACCACTCTCCGAATAAAGAAGTTTCTTCACATCTCACTCCTAGCTCACTCACTGACAATCTTGAAATCAGCAACCCCTAGTTACTGAGATACCAACTGGTGGGATATCCTTCTTTACCTTGTCAAATTGTTCATATTTTGAACATTTCAGTAAGGTCACCTCTTCATATTCCCCGCTCCAAGGAGAATAAACCAAATTTCTCTAATCTTTCATTGTATCTAAAGTCACTCATTCCTGGTATCATTCCAGTGAATCTCCTTTGCACTCTCTCCAGGGTTTCAACATACTTCCTTAAATAAGGTGCCCAGAACTGTACACAATACACCAAATGTAGGCTGACCAATGATTGTAGATGTGTAGCATCACTTTCATATTTTTACACTCTATGCCTTTTTTCATAAACCTGTTGATCCTATAAGACTTTTCAACTACTGTTTTAACTTGCCTGGCCACCTTCAGAGAATCATGAACATGAACGCTAAGGTCCCTCTGCTACTCTACTCCCCTCAAAGTTGCACCATTGAGCCTGTATTGTCTCTGTTTCTTCTATCAAAATGTATTACCTCATATTTCCCAGCATTGAATTTCATCTACCAAATGTCTGGTCATTTCGCCTACTTGTCAATATCCCTCGAAAGTTGCTCAGCATCATCTTCACAATTCACTATTCTCTTGAGCTCAGTACTATTTGCAAATTTAGAGATTTTGCCCTCAACACCCCTCTCCAAATCATTTCTATAAATTAGAAAAAGCAAGGGTTCCAAAACCACTCCCTGGTAAACACCACTTTCAACTCATTTCCAATCTGAGAAATGCCCACCTATACCTATTCTCTGTTTCCTGTGTTTTAGCTAACTTCTAATCCATGCTGCCAAGGACCCATCAATTCCAACCATTTCTAATTTGCTAACCGACCTGCCATGTGGCACTGTATCAAATGCTTTCTGAAAGTCCAAATATACAACATCTGCAGAACTACCCTCATCCACTGCCTGTAATGGCTTGTCAAAGAACTCAATTAAATTTGTCAGGCACAGCCTGCCCTTGGTGAAGCTGTGTTTACTGTCTTGCGTTAACATATTTTTTTCTAAGTGTATGCTTACCTTATCCCATATAATCGGAGATGCGATTTGATTCCAATGTCCAAGTTATTAATATGAATGATGAACAGCAATCATCCCAGCATTGATCTTTTTGGAACAGCACTTCCCTCCCACTATCAGTCTGACTTGCTATTCTTCATTCCCTCTCTCTATTTCTGTCTTGAAGCCAGCTAACAATATATTCTGCCACTTGACAGCTGATTGCAAATTATCTGACCTTATTCATTAGTCTTTTAATTAGTTCAGTTAATCAACGTGTCTACTTTCTCCTTAGAAAAAGTCGGCCTCATTTGTCAAGCAAAGTGACTACTTTTTTTTTTGTTTCTACACATTCTTCTGATCTCTCTTTTAGTGGGTATTCAATTACTTTTCCAATCAGTAACACTAACCTTACTGGTAAATAATTTTCTGCACATGCTCTGTTCACTATTCTTAAACGTAAGAATTTCATTAGATATCTGTCAGCTTTCTGATACCTGACGTATTTCTATCTGATTTTTCTCTCAATGATCGTAATTCAATCACAGAATTTTTAAAAAAAATATGATGATGATGTTCCTATAAAATATTTTACTTTCTTCTTTCATAAGTTAATGTCTTATTCCTCTTTTATTTTCAATTCTTTATAGTTTCCTCCTAATAGTTTCATAATTTCTCTTACTGGCACTCCATTATGTTTATGTATGCCTTTTTTTCTCATTGTTAGTTGTTCCCTTGTGTCTTTAGTCATCAACAGGGCCTCGGGGCATTTCAAATGTTTTTTACTTTTAGTGGAATGCATTTTCCCTTTCCAAGTTTCTGTCTTTTTTTCTCCCAATTATTCTTTTTAAAAACGTATCCACCACTCATATTAAACTGACCAACTTGTAGTTACTAGGATTGTTCTTAAACCCTTCCCTTGAACGAGGGTGTCACATTTGCCACTTTCCAATCTTGTAGCATTGCCTTGTATCTAGGGAAGATTGGAAAATTCTGGCAAACGCTCCTTCTGTCTTCGCTCCCATTTCCCTTCACAAGATGACATGCAAACCAATTGGTGATGTATCCACTCTCAACGTGACCAACCGTTTTAGTACATCCTTTCTATCAATTTTCACCTCATGCATTATGTCTATCATCTCTGCTTCTACCAATATTTTGTCACCATCCTCTTCATTAGTAAAATCAGATACAAAGTACTCATAAAGTATCTTACTCTAGTTCTACGCTTCTAACATTTATCACCTCTTTGTCCACAGTCAGCCTCGCCCCACATTTTAGGAACCATTTACTATTTACATATCAGTAGAAGGTTTTGGGTTACTTATATGCTTTCTGTTATTCTATTCTCAATTGTATCTTTGTCAGTCCTGTTTTCTTCTTCACTTCCTCTCTCAAATTATTATATTTGGCTTGGTTCCTGCATGAAAAATTGACCTAAAGTGCATTATGTTTCTTCCCTTTTGATTCATCTTGTACTCTCTTTCTCACCACTTTTCAGGTTCCCTGGTTTTGTCCCTCTCCTCTGATTGGAATTTTCTTAGCCTGTATCTGAAAAGTTTCTTCCTTAAAGATTACAATTATTCCATTATAGTTTTTCATAACAAACTTTAATTCCATTTTATTAATTTTCCCATTGTTTGATCAACTTTCTTTATTTTATGAAGCTTTTGAAGTATTCCAGTATGTTTCACTCTGAGATGTCTCTTTTTAAGAACAGCTGTCTCATCAAATTATTCCTTGCAGTTCTTCTTTATCTAAGTGTTAGGCTCCCTACTCTGTTGTACATGCTTTCTGGTTCTTGGGTTGTTCTTTTGCTTCATAGTGTGCCAAACGTTCTGCAGGACTCCATATGTAACCTAACCAAGATACTGCACAACTGCAGGAGTATGACAGGTAAGGCAGATAAACTTAGAGCTTGGGTTAATGCGTATAACTGCAATGTTATAGCTATTACAGACTTGTGACAGGAACAAAACTAGCAGCTTAATGTTCCAGGATTTAAATGTGTCAGGTGAGATAGAGAGGGATGTAAAAGAGTTGGGAGAGTTGCATTACTGGTAAGGGAGAATATCACAGCTGTACTAAGGGAGGACACATTGGAGGGCTCATCCAACACAGCAATATGGGTAGAGCTCGGGAATAGGAAGAGTGCAATCATTTTGATAAGTTGTACTACAGGCATCCCAACAGCATTTTGGAGATAGAGGAACAAGTATGTGGATGGATTATGGTAAAATGTGAAAACAACAGGGCGGCTGTGGTGAGTGATTTAAATTTCCCCTATATTGACTGGCACTCCCTTAGCATGAGGGGCTTGGGTGGGGTAGAATTTGTTAGGTGCATCCATCCAGGAGGGTTTCCTGAAGGAATATGTAAAAAGTCTAAATAGGGAATGGGCCGGACTAGACCTGGAATTGAGGAATGAGCCCAGCCAGGTGATCGAAGTTGCTGTGGGGAAGCATTTTGGGAACAATGACCATAATTCCATAAGTTTTAAGTTACTAATGGATAAGGATAAGAGTTTCCCTTGGGTGAAAGTACTAAACTGCAGGATGACTAACCATGAAAATATTAGGCAGGAACTAGGGCATATATATTGGTGGCGGCTGTTTGAGGGTAAATCCCCATCTGGCATGTGGGAATCTTTTAAAGGCCAGTTAGTTAGAATTCAGGACCAGCGCGTTCCTGTGAAAGTGAAAGATAAGGATGGCAAGATTGAGGAAACAGAAATTGTGAGATCATTTTTGAAGGTCAAATACAGGAGCGAAATGCACAGTAAATAGCAGAACTCTTAGAAGCATCGACATACAGTGGGATCTAGACATACAGGTCCACAGTTCCCTGAAAGTGGCAACTCAAGTGGAGAAGGTAGTCAAGAAGGCAAATGGCACGCTTGCCTTCATCAGTCAGGGCATAGAAAATAAAAATTAGCTAGTCATGTTGCACCTGTATAAGACTTTAGTTAGGCCACACTTGGAATATTGCATGCAGTTCTAGTCACCACAGTAGCAGAAGGATGTGGAGGCTTTGGTGAGAGTACAGAAAAGATTTACCAGGATGTTGCCTGTTTTGGAAGGTATTAACTATGAGGAGACAGTTGGTTAAACTCAGTTTGTTTTCACTTTAACATCAGCTGCTGAGGGGCAACTTGATAGAGATTTATAAAATTATGACAGGCCTGGATAGAATGTACAGTCAGAGTCTTTTTCTCAGGTTAGAAATGTCACTTACAAGGGAATATAAGTTCAAGGTAAAAGGGGTTACATTTTTTACACAGAGGGTGGTATTTGAAAAGCAGGATTTTTTTACAGAAGGTGGTAAGTGCCTGGAATATGCTGCCAGTGGAGATGGCAGAAGCAGATGCAATATCAATGTTTAAGAAGCATCTCGACAGATACATGAATAGGCAGGAAATAGAGCGATATGGACCACATTGAAGCAGAAAAGTTTTTAGTTTAGAAAGATGCTATGTGTTGGTGCAGGTTTGGTGGGCTAAAGAGATTGTTCCTGTGGTGCACTGTTCTTTGTTCTTTGCTCAGAATGACCTTGAGAATTTAAAATCAAATGATTTACAAACTTAATCAAATAACCAGGAGACAAGCTTGATGCCCAAGCAACATGTTTAGCATAAATGTTGGTGAGTTTACAAATATCACAGGATATTTGAATATGTGTTTTTCTGAAATGAGATCTGTGACCAGTGGTGTTCCACAAGCATCAGTGCTGGCACCCCCGTTGTTTGGAATATATATCAATGATTTGGAGGAGAATGTAGGTGGTCTGATCAGTTAGTTAGTGGGTGACAAAGTTTGGGGGTGCAACATTCCTTCAGATAAGTTTATTCTGTGCATGCACTAAGTTACTTCTTTATGTTGTATTTAAATTCCCCCTTGATCCAAATTACACTTTTATTAAGTTCCTGCTAGGTTAAGGTCACAAACCCCTCACTTGATATCATCTGAAAACTTAGCTATCTTGCTTTGTGATTGTGATTCTTGTGTGACCAAGAACAACACACTGAATGCTGAACATTTCTGGAATAACTGTTTAATAATCTGGTGAAATATAAGTCAGTCATTGCAATTAAAAAAATCACAACATCAACTCTATTACTCTAATGCCTAACAATTTCACCAGATACCAATTTGGAAGACAAGAATGATCCAATTTAAATTTAACCCATGGGCATATCTACTGTCTTCATTATTTAATACAAAGCCAATTTTTTCAAGTATGCAGGGTGTTTGATTTTTGTATGTGACCATGCATGTGGATGAACGTAAATTGATCTATATGTTCATTGTTTGGCACAGGAACTTTCAGATTCCTGTGCAATGTGGCTTGTAGCTTAGTGCAGTGCCTCCCAAACTTTACTCATATTGTGACCAACAACTCCTCCCCCCCCCTCACTTTCTTAGGAGGCTTGAAAATATTTGTGAACCTTCAGTGAGAACTGTAAAAGCAGGGACAGGAAAGAGAAGATGGCTGTGAGGGTAGGGACATGTTAGGATGGGAGCAGAGCTGCTGTAACTCAGTTGGCGCTCTACTGTAACATTTGCTGCCTCCTAGCCTGTAGGGCTTGTGGTTAGCTCAGTTGGCTGGATGGCTGGTTTGCAGTGCAGAATGGTGCCAACAGTGGGGATTCAGTTCCTGCACTGTGTGAGGTTACCCTGAAGATCTTTGCTTCCTGACATCTCCCCTTGCCTGAGATGTGGTGACCCTCAGGTTAAGCCAACACCAGCTGTCTCGCCTTTCTAATGAGAAAGCAGCCCTTATGTCTTGAAAGACTATTGGTGCTTAACTTTTTTAATTTTGCATAGCCCAGAACCCTTCTGGGATCCTGCCCTCCACTTGGAAAATGCTACTTTAGCGAAAACCTTGCATGGGGACTATCTAATTGTTTTAATTTCCTTATTTGTCATCTGGTTCGAGGTTGTCCAATTGAATAGCAAGCAAGGCACAAGCTATTAGATCCCAAGATGATTCCGGTTTAGTGTTAAGATGGCTCGATTCTGCACGGACTAAGAAAAGGGATTAGCCAGGTTTCTGTTTCATGGTCATCAATGAATGTTGAAAAAAATGTGTAGTTTCAGATAGAAAGGCATGAGCAGACTTTAGCATATCTTGGTGACCAGTCCATTAACACTGACAACCTCCGATCATACATATACCGCAGCTGCTGGAGCTGAGTGAAGAACTAAATAAACATTGGTGAGCCTAGCAGCCATTAGGATCTCTCCACTAAAGGATGGAATTGGAAGGAGCCGGGTGGATGGAGAGACTTTAGATTTGAATATTTACTCTATCTTTTACAACTTTCTTTTGAATGTTTGTAATATTCTTACGTTGTCTCTTTTTCCAGACTCCAGCTAAAAGCCTGAAAGGAGAAAGGAGAACAATACTGAAGAGATTTATGTATCTGTTTCTTACCTGAAAGCACTTGGCCATGAGTGAACGCGATTAAGAGAGTACAGCAGATCCACAACATGTTGCTTTTGAACAGCTTTCCCCTAAACTGAATTATAATCACACCCATGTACCGCCTTTATAATGGCTTTAATGATTCATTCAATGAAGGTGGGAATAGTTTTCGAGACTGGTTGAACAGACATAATGAGCAGGTAATATTCAATTGCACATATTTCAATAGAAAACAATACTTCATTTTAAATACTTGTAAACTTGTTTATTCGTGTTCTCAGTACTGAACAGGTGCTAATTATTTTTCAATGCATTCCTGCCAGGGTTCTCAAGGGAGCTATAATTTGTTGTTAGGGCTTCATTGAAAAAAAATGAGAGAAGTATCTTTAACATTCCAAGCCTGAGGGAGAGAGGTTTATATACAACATACATGGTATCTATGAAGATAAAAATCACGGTAACATTTTGGACAGCACTCAGCTGAAAGTAAGGTAACCATTTTACTAGGGAGACAGAGATGAGGTTGTGCACTTCCAAGCATAGAGATGGAGTTAACAGTTAAACCTTCATAACAGAAAATAATCCTCCACTTTCCTCTTCAGCTTTAAATAGTGAATTCAGAATCACATTTATTGAGTGGCCACTATACTATTTCCATATGTTTGCATCTTATTATTATCCTGAGTCGATTCATTTTTACATCACTTCCAATTCTCCTCCACTTTCCTAGCAATTAGATGCAGCCAATTCTGGACACAAATGTCAGAGAATTTGTCTGGTGACTGCAGCTTGTTACTTGCTTGAATTTCCCTTGAACCAACTCTGTCCTCACCACAAATTTTCCTGCATGCTCTGTGGACACCAGCCCCATCTACACCATCAAGTCAGCACCAGCAAAGCAACACCTCACCTCATTACATTCTCTTGCTTTAACTCTAATACCATCTCATCCCTTCAAGATTGGTATTGGAGCTCAGGGACACCTTGTGCTTCTGCCAAATTGCTTTGAATGCAGTGACAGATGTACATTTCATACATTTATACAGGATGCATATTATGGCTCTCAGCTTCATTTCTTTTTGCTCATTCACTTTGAATGCGTACAGCTCTGAAGAAGACTCACATTGGACTTGAAATGTTAAATCTGTTTCTATCTCTGCAGGTACTGCCAAATCAGCTCAGTTTCTCTAGTATTTCTTTTAGTTGAGATTTTCACTATCCACAGTACTTTGTTTCAAATGTTTTGATAATATTAGATACTTCAGTACTCCTCATTGAAGTATGACATTGAAGCTTTCTAGTAAGTGATGTGAAGGTTCAGAAGTATCATTAATGAAGTAGTGTTGTTTTCCTGACATTCCTGACAGATTATCTAGTTGTTCATCAGACATGGATATTGGAAAGGCTAGAGTTCTTGTAGCATTGCTTCTAATAAAAAGATGATGTTGAAGAGAAGCAATTACAATGTTGTCAGCATGCCCAACAACAACAGTACCTCCAGCAGCTGTCATACAGCCTCCAAAGGGAGGAAAAATGGATGATGTTGAATGTCTTCAGAGGGGCATTGAATGGAGTTAACATACTGAATCCACACACACACACGCCACTATCAATATCCTTTGGTGACCATTGACTATAAACTCAACTGTACTTGCCACATAAACATAGTGACTACAAGAGCAGGTCAGAGGCTAGGTACACTGTAGCACGTAACTCAATTCCTGACTCCCTAATGCTTGTTCACCATCTACAAGGCACAAGTCAGGAGTGTGATGGAATACTCCCCACTTGCCTGGATGGGTGCAACTCCAACAACACACAAGAAGTTTGACACCATCCAAGTCAAAGCAGCCCGCTTGATTGGCATCACATCCACAAGCATTTATTTGCTCCACCACTGATGCTCAGTAGCAGCAGTTGTACTATCTGTAAAATGCACTGCAGAAATTCATCAAAGATCCCTTGACAGCACGTTCCAAATCCATGTCCATTTCCAACTAGAAGGGTGAGGGCAGCAGATACATGGGAACACCATCGCCTGCAAGTTCCCCTCCAACCCACTCATCATCTTAACTAGGAAATATGCCACAGTTCCTTTGCTGTTGCTATTTTGAAATCCTGGAATTCCCTCCCTAAGAACATTGTGAGTCATATACAGCATGCAGACTGTAGCAGTTCCAAAAGGCAATTCAACACCACCGTCTCAAGGGCAGCTAGGGATGGGCAATAAATACTGGCCCGGGAGGGATGCCCATGTCCCATGAATGAATAAGAAAAATACAAGGCAAGATTAGAGAAATTGGACTTATACTCTTTGGAACAGAGAAGAGGTGACCTTATTGAGATGTTTAAACTTATAAATCATTTGACAGGATAAAGAAAACTATTCTTTTTCCACTAGGTTGGTATGGTGCTGACTAGGGGTCACAATTTCAAAGTTGTCAGCAAGAGTGAGTCAAAGAGAAAAGTCTTTAATCAGAGAGTTTTTGGGATTTGGAATACACTGCCTGGGACAGTGTGGAGACAGATTCCACAGGAAATTTCAAAGGAGAGCATGGATATATACTTGAAAGTGCTGAATTTGGAGGGCTACACAGACAGGGTGGAGAATGGTACTAGCTGGTGCAGACATGATGGGTCAAATGGCCCCCTTCTGTGCTCTAAAATTCAATGATTCGAAAGGAGACAAGCTTACTTAAAATGTCTGGTCCAGCTACAGGATTACTGTCCTTGTTTGAACATGTCCAGGCTTTGACATTACAGGTAGTTTCAGGGTGGTGGCGGAGTATACTGTGAGGAACATTCTGGAGGATCTATGTGTGGCTCCTCCACCCTAGGGTTTCTAGGTGGCACCATCTAGTCTGCCTGAGAGGAAGAGGGGTCTAGAGTGAGGTCAAGCAACCTCATCCCCTTCTCCCCATACTCCCTTGCTTTTAAATTGATTCTGAGCACTCCTGGCTAGAATCGTGGAGTGCAGGTCCATACATGCTGGACCTAGATATACCTGGCTGTTGCAAACATGTTCAGATATATACATGCTGGAGTCTGCAAGATACTGATGACTGGTGGGTTCCTTCAAGCTAGATTGCAGAATCCCTTTGATCAATCTGCTTCCTATTTCTTGGTTAACCATGACGCGGAGGTTCCAATGTTGGACTGGAGTGGACAAGATCAGAAGTCACACGACACTAGGTCATAGGCAAACAAGTTTATTTGAAATCACAAGGTTTCGGAGCGCTGTTGCTTCATCAGGTGAAGCTGACGAAGGAGCAGCACTCCGAAAGCTTGCGATTTCAAATAAACCTGCTGGACTGTAAGCTGGTGTCATGTGACTTCTAACCTATTTCTGGGTTGTTAGTGCATTTTTATGAAGTTGTTAATGACCATGAGCTGGCCTTCTGCCTGGGGCTGAGCTGGTGCTAGTTTCCGGCAGTCCTTCAAGTGTCAGAGACCCTGGGCTGTCCCTCAACCAACTGCAGAGACGGCTGTGATGTGCTCACCAGATTGTGCTCCCAAGTCTAAACTAGTCAGAGAATTCACCGAGGTGAAAGTCTTTGAACTCGTGGAGGATGCAGGTGAAACCTTTGCTTCTGCATGCTTTGAGAGTTCAGTGGCTTCCTCCTTAGAGCTGAGGGTCTCGGCTGAAGTTTCTTTGCAGCAGAGTGTTGCTAGTGCCTTTTTTAAATTCATTCATAGGATGTAGGTATCACTGGCCTTTATGGCCCATTGCCTTAATTGTCTATAGGGCAGTTAGGACTCAACCACCTTGCTGTGCGACTGGAATCACGTGCAGCAGCTTCCTTCCCTGAAGGCATTAGTGATCCAAATAAGATTTTACAATATCATTAGAATTTTAATTCCAGATTTTTAAGGTGGGATTTGAACCCAGATCCCTAGAATGTTACCTGGTTATCTGGGTTAAGAGTCCACTAGTGATTATGCTAGAGATAGGACATCATCATCCCCACTGTGCCTACTTAAGAGAAAAGAGGGATTTAGTTGAGGAAGAAAGATAATAGCTTGTGCAGGTGAAGAAAGAGTTAGTACTGGTGATAATGGGAGAGCAGCACTATAAAGGACAAAGAAGATTACTGGCTTTGTTGAACATTGAGGTCTCTAGATTCTCACATAGGCAATGGATTTTCTCCTCATACAGTATATGGAGCCTTAAATCTCCCACCATCCCCACCCCTCCACAAAACCCACCTCCACATCACCAGTATTAGTTCTCTTGGTCTGGCTGTGGGATGATGTTTCCTGCAATGATACAAAATGATATTCTGTAAGTGTATTTTGTGAATGTATGGGACAGCCATTCATGGTGATGCAGGAGATGTAGTAAGGTGTCCCCAGTGAATTAATGGGAAGTGCAGAGGGCAGGAAGGGTTAGTAGTTTGGGAGGATGACGTAGGTGAGAGCTGGAGTCCACAAGCCTCAGTAAGAGATGTGCTCAGTGGCTGAGTTAGTGTGAGTGGTGGCCCTGTGAGTGTGAGGTGGTGATGGTTACCCCTGCAGACTGCAGAATATCACTGGCTTTCTTTCTGAACTGCTGTGCTCTCCATTTTACCCAGACACAGCACTGACCCAGGTGACTCTCTGTGTCCAGGTTGGTTTTTGCTAGTGGTGTGTCCTCCTTTGCCAGTCTGAAGGATAAAGGACTGCCCTCCTCTTTAATATGAGGGACAGTTCCTGTCTTGCAGCATTTGAAGTGGCATGCAGCTGGATCTTAAACATGGTACAAACAGTGCGAATGCCAGAAGCTCTCATCAGTGGTGTGGTCTTCAACCTTCCCTGCCACGCAGTACCATGATTTGCGTACAACTGGGTACATAACTCTGAGGGTGAAAAGCAATAGCTTGCATGGAGTGAGTTACAAGGAAGTAGTTGAATTGAGAGGATTAAAGGATTCCAGAAACACAAGAGTGAAATTTGAGTGATTGGAATACCTGACACATTGTCTGGATTGAATTACATTCAAGAAGTCGTCATAAGCCATTATTGACTGGGCACCATGGTTTTCACTCAAAAAAAACACTTTCACTCAAAATGGGAATCTAAGCTAATACATAATTCTGAGCTAAATTGCCCGTAATGTTCAGGAATGTGTAGATTTGTGGGTTATAGGGGAATGGGTCTGGGTGGGATGCTCTGAGTGTCAGTGTGGATTTGATGGGCCGAAGGGCCTGTTTCCACACTGTAGGGATTCTATGATTCTATGATTGTCTTTTGAATTTGAATTCTTGAAATTTAAAATTATTGTTCTTGTATTTAAACACTTTCATTACTCTGTTTGTGTTCCTTCCTATTTCCACTATTTCCTACTACAGCATCACAACACCCCTCTCCTGAATGTTTTTATTCTGCTTACTGGTGTTTTCTCTTTTTCAGTGGCTTCCAAACTATTTTGGTCACGTATCACTATTTAGATTTACCAATGTTTTTTACATTCCTACAGGCTGTTACTTTTTAAACCACCTCTCTTATGACCATACATTTTATAAATCATTATACTTACACAATTCTGATAAAACATATATCTATGGAAATTTTTAAAAATTTACTGGTACTGTGAACTACTTGTTAGGGTGAAAGTATTTGAATTGGGGAGAAATGGGTGATAATCTCAATAGCAAACTTCTTTCAACACAAATGATGAAGACATTTTGATCTAAGTCTAGTGAATGAACTACTTAATTAGTTGACCTCATTATATATTTATGTATGTGTTTATATATTTTATTAATCTCGCCATCAGTTTCCATCAGTTATTTTAAACCTCAGGACTAGAATAAAGCTTAGTCACTTAACAGATACTTATAAAATACCTAGCTTCTTCTCGTAGAATCACAGAGTCATCCAGCATGGAAATAGACCCTTTGGTCCAACTCGCACACGCCAACCAGACATCCCATTATGACCTAGTCCCATTTGGCCCATATCCTTCTAAAACCTTCCTATTCATATAACTTTCCAGGTACCTTTCAAATGTTGTAATTGTACCAGCCTTCACCACCTCCTCTGGCAGCTCATTCCATATATGATCTACCCTCTGTGTGAAAAAGTTGCCCCTTTTATGTCTTTCCCCGCTCGCCTTAAACCTATGCCTTCTAGTTTTGGACTCCCCTACCCTAGGAAAAAGACCTTGGCTATTCACCCTATCCATGCTCCTCGTAATTTTATAAACATCTATAAGGTCACCCCTCAGCCTCTGACGTTCAAAGCCCCAGGCTATTCAACTTCTCCCTATAGCTCAAACCCGCCAAACCCGGAAACATCCTTGTAAATCTTTTCTGCACCCTCTCAAGTTTAACAACATCTTTCCTATAGAAGGGTGACCAGAATTGTATACAGTACTCTAAAAGTGGCCTCACTGATGTCCTGTATAGCCATAACATGACCTCCCAACTCCTATACTCAATGCATTGACCAATAAAGGTAAGTGTAGCAAACCACTTCTTCACCATCCTGCCGACTTGTGACTCCACTTTCAGGGAACTATGTACCTGCACCCCTAAGTCACTTTGTTTGGCAGCACTTCCCAGTGTTCTACTATTAACTATATAAGCCCTGCCCTGATTTGCCTAACCAAAATGCAGCGCCTTATATTTATCTACATCTGCCATTCCTTGGCCTATCAGCCCATCTGATCAAGGTCTCATTGTACTCTGAAATAATCTTCTTCACTGTCCACTAAATCACCAATTTTGGTATCATCTGCAAACTAACTGACTGTAGCGTTTGGAACCAGATGGACCTCGCTAACTATGAGATTCTTGATTGGGGTTGCCCATATCCATCACAATGAAACCTTATGTGATGCTATCACACGGTGGGCATGAAGGTCTCACAAGGTTATGTCATGCCTCCATGACGAAGGGTTTCAGCCCGAAACTTTGACTTTCCTGCTCCGTGGATGCTGTCTGACCTGCCGTGCTTTTCCAACTTCACATTTATTGACTCTGACTTTCAGCATCTGCAGTACTTAGTGTCTCCACTACAAATTTAGCCTGGACTTTCTTTATCAGTTTCATTTCTGTTGAGGCTAATTTGATTTCTTGTATTTCCCTTCCCGTCTTACGAGTTCAAAGGTGTTGCCACCTCTATAATTATACTTTAATCACTGAGACACTCCTCTTATTAATACAATGTTTGCATGACAAAATTAATTTCTCTCCCCTTGAGTATTGAATTATATTAGATTGCTATTAGTTGCCAGGCTTCATGATCACAAACATCTATTTTATTCTCGCTTGATGTAGAACACGGCAATGTGATCTGAGCATTTCTGATAACCCGACGCTAGTCATTGTGAGTTTCCAATAAAATCTAATCAACATACAATATGACTGTTTGAATCCAATTGTTATGGTGGTAATGTTTTTGCCAATATATGGGATTTGGAACTGATTTATTAGTACTTCTGAATGTAAGATCGTATCTAAAAATTACTATTTTAAATACTGGCTCTATGGATACAAGGCTACTTCATTTCCCATTCATTGTTGACCAAAGAATATTCAAAAACAGCCATGCGCTGAGGGATTGAATCAGACTAAATTGGGTAGAAATTTTGCATGAACTTGATGTGTTTTTTTCATACAGGCTACTTGTTTACATGTCTTGGGTTAGTAAATTGTGGGTTAGACATGGGAAATGCAGGGGTAGGGGAATGGGTCTGCTCTTCGGAGGGTCAGTGGAACTTGTTGGGCCGAATGGCCTGTTTCCACACTGTAGGGATTCTATATATTAAAAAAAAATGCATTTAACCTAATCTGGCATGTCAGAGCAATACCAAAGGAACATTGCACCATCAGCAGTACCAACTTTCACATGAGATGTTAAATCTATATATTCAACTATTTTGTGGCTGAGCAATCCCGTGAAGCATCGATACTGCATTGTACAATATTGTATATTACATATCACTTAAAGGTTCATGGGGAAGAAAATAAGGATTATTTCACCCATTTTTTTAGCATGAAAAGTCCTAAAATTGATTTAAGGCCCTGATTGAAATGGGTGGAATATGTCACATGCATGTATTCCAGTGTCTTGAGCAGTTTAACCATCTCCCATGGGACTGCTGATAGGCAGTCAAAAATAGTCAGAAAATTAGATGCATTTTTGTGGAAGTGGGAGAGGTAATGCCAATTTAAGAGAAATACTGCAGGTTGGGACTGACCTAGGTTCATATTCTTCCACCTTCACACTCTCTCTGAATATTCATGTTCATCAACTTGGATTGGAGAAGGATGGGATTGATCAGGCAATTGACGGTGCACAATTGGATAACTAATAAAATCTACAGATATCCCCACCCTCAGTAATGCAGAAGCCCAGCACATCAATGCAATAGATAAAGCTGAAGCAATTCTTTTGCAAGAGGTATTGAGTGGACCTTGGCCTTCTCAGGGTTTCCCCCTCACCACAGATACCAGCCTTCAGTCAATTTGCTTTACTCTACAGGATATCAAGAAATAGCCAATGTTAAAAAAGTATTTGGCAACATTTCCATAACAGTTCTGAGCATTATTGCTCCAGGACAAGTCATACCCTAGCCAGATTGCTCCTCTACAATTACAATTACAAGGCATCTACCGAGCAATGTAGAACGTGTGCCCTCAAAACACAGGATTTATTTAAACTAATTGTTGCTTCATTGACTTACTCTCACCCATGAGCAAATGATGGAAGGAGTCAGTGACAGTAAGTGTCACCTATTCAGTCAGAACTTGCTCACTGATTCTCAGTTTGGCTGACACAAGCCCAAGCAGCTCCTGCATTTAGTGCAGTTTTGTTCCAAACATGGACATAGGAGCTGAATTCAAGTGGAGAGGTGAGGGTGATTGCCCTTAACAAGAAGGCAGAATTGACCAAATATGGCCTCAAGGAGCCCTGGCATATCTAAAGTCAATAGGAGTTGGACGGAAAGCTCTCCAGTTGTTGGAGCCATATGCACCTCAAAGGATAATGTTTGTGGCTGTTGGAGGTCAATTGTCTTGACCACAGACATTATTGTAGGAGTTCCTCAGGATAGTGTCCTAAGGCCAACCATCTTTAGCTGCTATATCAATGAAAGTCCTTCCATCATAAAGTGGGGATGTTCGCTGATGATTGAACAATGTTCACACTATTTGTGTCTCCTCAGATGCTGAAGCAGACCATATCTGTATGCAACAAGATCTGGACAACACATTCAGGTTTGGGATGATGAATGGCAAGCAACATCTGTGTCAACAAAATGCCAGGCAATAACCATCTCCAACAAGATAGAATCTAACCATCACCTTGACATTCTATGCATTCCATTGCTGAATGCCCCTGTCAGCCTCTGTGGGGTGACCATTGCACAGAACCTGAACTGGATCAGTCATGTAATTATTGTGGCTACAGAGCAAGTCAGAGGCTGAGCATTTTGTAGCGAGTAACTCACCTGCTGGCTCCCCAAAGCCTGTCCACCATTATAAGACACAATTCAGGAGCATGATCAAATACTCCCCACTTTCCTGGATGACTGCAGCTCCAATAACAGTCAAGAAGTTCAACAACATCCAGACAAAGCAGCCCACTTCATCTTTCAGTCCCTCTACCATTGACACACAGAGGAAGCAGTATGTATCATTAAAAGATGCAGTGCAACAATTACCAAGGCTCCTTTGACAGCACCTTCCAAATCAGTCACCTCTACCGTCTAGAAGGGCAGCGACAGCAGATGCATGGCAACTCTGTGACCTGCAAGTTCTGCTCCTGACCCTACATCATCCAAACTTTGAACACCATTGATATTTCTTCAATGTCATTGGATCAAAATTCTGGAACTCCTAACCTAAAGGCCTTATGAGTTTACCTTTATCCCAAGGAATGCAATGGTTCTATCTTTCCAAGGGCAATTAGGGATGGGTAACAAATGTTAGCCCAGCTATGATGTCTACATTCCCATCAATGAATTAAAATGAAAGCCTTTAACTGGGTAATACTCTTCTCAATTTGTGTCTGCATCACTTTTTTATGCAAATTAGGTCCAATGCTGAATTTTAGGCCCTGGGGGACTAGTGCTTAATTCTATATAGGCTCCTATCCTGAGATGGTCAATTCAGCCCAAAATATCAAGGACAAAGTTCATGTAGCGTATGCCATCTCATTCTCTGACTTTGATGACTAGCTGCCATTTTGGACACAAAAATCCAATATCGTGGCTGTATTCTCTGGCTATGGTGAGATAATGTGACAATGTTATAAGATGTATACAGTTGTAACTAAATGAAATACATTAATTTGTAGTTTTAGATTTATTAAATGTTGAAGTTGCCATAGTCCCAGAAGACAATAGGGCTGTTGTCTTCTTGGAGAGAGAGAGCTAGAGGCAGTCTAACCTGAGGGTCACCACACCTCAGGCAAGGGATAAGATTAAAAAGGGAGCACCTTCCTGGTAATCTAGCCAGCACAGGAATTAAACCCATGCTGTCAGTATACTCTGTATCATGGATCAGCCAGCCAGCCAACCAACCAACTGAGCTAACCAAGCTCCAGGAGTGAATGTGATATTTTGCACCTTTAATGTCACAAAAAATGTAATATTAATATTGCTCGATCTACAGTGTGCAGCATTACTGCTAAGTAATTTACTTGTAAGCCTAAAACAAAGTGAAGGCTAACCTAAAAGATTTTGATATAATTGCTTAGAAAGAAATGGGGTTGAATTTTTCACCCAGCCTGAATGTTCTCGCTAGCATGTCCTGTCCAAGTTATTAAGTCATTAATTGTCTTGAGGCTGGCTTTCCGGAGGCTGTCATCCTTTCCAGTGCTTACAGCCATTTAAGTAAGCTGTTGGCCAATCAGGTGACCAGCAGCTCTGCTATTGAAGCAGCTCCACTGTTAGGGATGCCTGCTGCTGGAACTTCCGAAGATGGGGTGTCGCAAAGGAGCCCAGACTTTAAGGTAATTCCAGGGACTTGACAGGATGAGGCTGGCAGGTCTTGGCAAAGGCGGGAGTAGAATGTTTATGGTGAGGGGAAAGGCAGAAGTGGGAAGATTTGGCAGGGCAGGTAACTTCTGATGGACAAAAGGGGTCAGTAAAGGAAGCCCTCAGCCCTGATGTTGACCAGTCCACCATCCTACCCAGTAATATCTGCAGGACTGCGCCCTTATTGTGGAAATCTTCTGCCAGAGATAAAATCCAAGCATGGCAGTCTTTAACTGGCCATTATTTAGTCACAACAACTTTTATTGTCCCACAGCTGGATGGGTTTCCAACAATTTCTACAGGGTGGCAGGGTGGCTAGGCAGCAGTAATGGTGCCCATGGTGTGGAGCTCAATTCAAGCACGCTGCCTGCAAATCCATCCCCAGTGGACTGTATCATCCAGCCTGTGGTATGTAAAAGACACTGAACTTTAGAACTTATTCTTTACAAAAGGTGAAGTATATAGTGTCCTCATTCATCCCTGTTACCTACAATAATGAATTTATGTTCTGTCATTGTGTTCTTCACCTCTCTGAACTTAGAACTCTACATTCCTCCAGCTCTGGTCTCTTCTCCACCCCCAATATTCTTCAACTGAAGCCCACATTAAACCTTCAACATTTAAGCCCTAAACTCAGATATTCCCTCTTCACCTCTCCTCACTCCTTTCAGATACTACTTAAAAATCTAAAACTTCTCCTTTGGCTCAGTGTCAATATTTGTCTCATTATGCTCCTCAGAGCACCTTGTGAAATTTTGTTGTTGTTGTTGTTAAATTGTGCTTTTACAATCCAACATAACTCCATGCATAATATATTTATCCAAAGAGATAGCAAGAATTGCAGATGCTGGAGTGAGAGTCAATACAGTGTTGAGCTGGAGGAACACAACAGCATCAGAGGAGCAGGAGAGTTGATGTTTCAGGTCGGGGCGCTTCATCAGGACTGGGGTGGGGGGAAGGGAGCTGGGAAATTATAGAGGAAAGAGGTGTGGGGCTGGGGGAAGGTAGGCAGGATGGCAATAGGTGGATGCAGGTAGGGGTAGTGGGGATTGGTCAGTAGGAAGAGTGGCACGGATAGGTGGGAGAGAAGATGGATATGGGATGAGGCCGGGGGTGAGGAGATTTTGAAACTGGTGAATTCTACATTCAGGCCATCGGGTTGTAGGCTTCCAAGGCAGAATGTGAGGTGTTGTTCCTCCAGTTTGCGTATGGCATCATTGTGGCACTAGAGGAGGGCTAGGATGGACATGTCACCCAGGGTGGGAGAGGAGAGCTAAAATGGTTGGCAACTGGAAGGTGTTGTTGATTACAGTGTACAGAGTACAGACGCTCTGCAAATCGGTCACCGAGTCTGCGCTTGGTCTCACTAATATAGAGGAGAGCACATCGGGAGCGACGGATACAATAGATCAGGTTGGAGGATGTACAGGTGAACCCTGGTCGGATATGGAAAATATGGCCCAAGACACATTTTTCATATCCAACAGGGGTTCACCTGTACATCCTCCAACCTGGTCTACTGTATCCATTGCTCCCAACGTGGCCTCCTCTACATCGGTGAGACAAAACACACAGTCGGTGACAGATTCGTGGAGCATCTGCACTCTGTATGCTATAATCAAAAACACCTTCCGGTCGCTAACCATTTTAACTCTCCCTCCCACTCGCTGGGTGACATGGACCTCTTCCAGTGCCACAATGATGTCACACACAAACTGGAGGAGCAACACCTCATATTCCACCTCAGGAGCTTACAACCTGATGGCCTGAACATTATATTCACCAGTTTCAATATCTCCCTAACCCTGGCCTCATCCCATGTCCAACCCTCCCTCTCATGCCTGCCTCTTTGACTTGACACAACTTGTCCATTTTGTCTCCCACCTATCTGCCCCTCCCACCTCACTGACCAATCCCTACTGCTCCCTATCTGCATTCACCTATCATTATCTCACCTACCTTCCCAACCCCACCCCTCCTCTCTGTATTTATTTCAGAGCTCCCTTTCCCCTCCCCATTTCTGAAGAAGGGTCCGAACCCGAAATGTCAACTTTCCTGCTCCTCTGATGTTACCTGACCTACTGTGTTCCTCCAGCTCCATACTGTGTTGATATTAATCCACATACCACTTCAATTCATGAATGCTGTGATATAGCTAGAAAAAGTGATGAAAGACAGAATTTTGCTTCTTAGCTTTTACCATGTCACATACATGGCAAAATGTTGTGAATTAAAGTGTGTTTTGGAGCATACTTAACAGCTTCACATATTAAGGACAGAAAACAAATTGTACAGAATTTTGATTGTCACCCAATAGCTAATTTGGGAACTATTTGCAATTGCTTTTTGATTGAAATTTTTGTTGGCGTCACTGTAGCTCTATTAACTGATATTGCCAAGCAAATTATTTGGATCTTGACTATTGGTGAAAAGAAAAGAACGTTGTCTGGACACATCCTGTGTTCGTCAATGCAGGATAAGCAAAGTTTTGACAACACACTTTTCTTTTCATCAATAAATTAATTGTTTCCGCATATCTGTATGACAAGTTGATTGGTCATTTGTGTATTGTTGTGGTAGAATTAGGGAAGTGTCCATAGAAACACCGTGAAGCTGAGGTGTGATAAGGTATGAAGAATGGCATGAGTGTGCAATATCTATTATTGTGAGAACTAAATTTCATGCTTGGGATAGGAAATGGTTTTTAGATGGGGCATTGGGTTTCTATAAAATATAAACAAATCAAATGGTTAAAGCATTGTGTTGGAAGTATAGTGATTTTTCACAGTCAAATAAAGACAAAATGTGACTAAATTGAAGCCTATTGGATTAAATGATAGAAAAAAGTTATTTTGAATCATGAAATTCTGCAGAATGTGCTGAGAAAATGTTTGGAACTGGCAATACAGTACATCAGTAAATTTTAAAAGTTTGTGAATAGCACAGAAGTGACTGAATAATACTTTTAGACATTAAGATACAGCACATACAGTAGTAATGCAGCACAAAAGGGAGTAATTTAATGTAAGTGACTGGATCTCTGCAACTTAATGGAGAAGTGTGGGCCTTTCCCCAGTATCAAGGAAGAGGGGGAAGAAGTTCCATCTGCTTAGAGTAATGGCCAATTCGAGGTTGAGAGCTCCTCATTGCTTAGTAGTGCCACCAGCAAAGTCAGCATCCTGATCACCAAAGAATCCTAGTCACAAGTAAGTGATGGTGAGAGGGTGTCAATGGATGGGGACATGGGAAAAGGATTGTTAACAGTAAAGGTAACAGGATGGGTTTCGCAGAGAGACACCCTCACCCCCACTGTTATGTGGCAGTACCCTTAGTCAGGCACTGATCACCTTTGTATGAGGGACCCCTTTCCTCCACTTACAGAATCACAGAGAACCAAAAATTTGTTATAGTGCAGACGGAAGCCATTCAGTCCATCATGCCTGCATTGGTGTTATTCCATTGTGCCAATCCCCTGCCGTTTTCCCATATCCTGAACACCATTTCTATCCGAATAATCATCCTTGAATGCCTCAATTGAATCTGCCTCCACCAGATTTCCAGGCAGTGCATTTTGTATCCTAATTACTTGCTATGTGGAAAAGGTTTCTCCCCTCACCTCACCCGTTGTTTCATTTGCACATCATTTTAAATCTATCTCCTATCTTTCTTTTATTCTTTTATGAGCAGGAACAACTTCTCCCATCTACTCTATCCATCCCACTCACATCTGTGAAGGTCTATCAGCATTCCTCGAAAAGTTCTTGTAGGCTGCCTCTATACTGTCTCCAATGCATTCATGTCTTCCTATAGTAAAATCACTATTGTCTTACCAGATCACAAGGCTACTGTCATTACAGAGATTACTCATAAGGATTTAACCTGAGGGTAACCATGCCTCAGGTAAGGGAAGAGGTTAAGAAAGTCCTTTATGGTAACCTCAGCTGGATTTGAACTCCTGCTGTTGGTATCACTTTGCAAACCAGAAATCCAGCCAGCTGAACTAACTGACCCTCATATCTTTCATATTTCTTGTAGTGTGGTGACCATAATTGTACACATAACTCCAAGTTGAACATTGCCTCCCTGCCCTTGTACTCTATGCCCCTGTTAATAAATCTGAGGATACTGTATGCTTTATTACTGCTTTATCTACCTGTCCTGCCAATTTCAATGATTATGTACATATACACCCAGGTCCCTCTGCTCCTGCATCCCCTTTAGAAATATCTCCCTTAGATTCTCCAGAAGCTTGGAAGGATCCTGAAAGGTTTTGCTCCCTAGGCTTCTTACATGTCAAGCATTCTTGTTCACATCTAGGTGAGAGGATGTAGTTCTTAGGTGGGGTCAGTGGTTGTCATCATTCTGCTCAATTAAATTATCCTAATCAAATTTGCCAAAGGAGAGGAATTAAATCTTATCCTATGAGTTGCATTTCACTCATGAAGAATAGCTGTGATTTGTATTTTCCCTGTTCTGACTGTTGACTCTTTCTTCACTTCTTCACACACTTGTGAACCTACTTTGTGTTCCCTAAGTGAGATTTGTCAGTTTATAAGCACTGGAAATTAGTTTTTACTGGCAGGAAGGAGATACCATTGTGTATTTGAGTAAGTATGTTGCACGGTCAATTGAACTGTCCAGTTAGGTGATGTCATTATGACATCATCAGCCATGTTGGAGGGAACAGCTCAGTCTTTGATTTTGTTTTTATAGTCAAGTATATTTAACAATAAAAATACAATAAAATACAGTGAAAAGTTTTCATTTGTCGCCACAAAAACAGCATCATTTTGAATAATTTACGAAGAAGGAAAAGAAAAGAAACATTTGGTTTGCAAAGAGTCTATTAGTCCTGAGGCAGCATATCACTGTTAACGATGCTTAATGATGCCATTCCTCTGCAACTGCTTCGCCACCGTCCTACACCGGACACAACTAACATCAAAGTCACCGATCCTCAGACAGCGTCTTTTGCTGCTGGGTCTATCTCACCGACGCAGCAGCAACCAATTCCAGGTCCCTGTGCTCGCTCCAGAAAAGGAAGTCGGGCCACACTCTCTTCTGCACTGGGACTGCCTGCGGTCTGCAGTAGGCCCCACCAAAAGTCTGTGTCCAGGGCCCGCCACGGGGTCCATGTGCTGGACTGTCGCTGATGCCATCCAAGCTCAGGACAATGTAAGTAAGTTTAAGAAAAAACACAAAAGAGAGGGGGAAAATAAAAGTAAAAGAAAAGCAGTTGGAACAGACGAGCTCCGGCACAGGAGCCCTACTCCACCACCATCTTGGACCAGCTTGCTGCCTTTAGAGCAAAACACCATGTTAATAAAAACTCTGCTTGTTTTAAATGCTGTGACCCCAAATCCTTCTTGAAACATAAGATACCGTTGGTGCTCTGCTACCTGACTCCAAGAGCCTCAAAACATGTTTCTTTCATGGCTTTCAACTTCCCTATCCTCATTGCATTCAAGCGATGTATTTCAATTTGTGATGTCATATTTAAGGTGTAAAACAGCAGTGCAAACAATGTATCACAACTATGACATTTATGACATTTCGGACTGTGTTTTTAAACATAGGTTGAAATGCTGAGGGTTACGTGAACTTCTGTCTCTCTGCAAGTGTTTGGATTCGTTACTATGGGAATGGGAAGGGGAAGGTGATGGCCTAGTGGTATTATCGCTGGATGGTTAATCCAGAGACCCAGATACTGTTCTGGGGGCCGGGGTTTGAATCCCGCCATGGCAGATGGTGGAATTTGAATTCAATAAATATCTGGAATTAAGAATCTAATGATGACCATGAATCCATTGTCGATTGTTGGAAAAACCCATCTGGTTCACGTTGTTGTCCCTTTAGGGAAGCAATGTGGTTGACTCTTAACTGCCCTCTGGGCAATAAATGATGGCCTAGCCAGTGATGCCCACATCCCGTTAATGATGAAAGCCAAGTCTAGGGTCTAACTAAGCAATTTGTAAATTTCTCACGTGTGAAAACATTTTTTATTCGTTCACAGGATGCAGGAATGGTTGATTAAGGCAACATTTATTGGCTAATCCCTGATTAACCTAGTGTAGGTGGTAAATTGTCTTCTTGAACTGTTGCACTCCATGTGGTGTATAGGAACAAGAGTACTGTTAGGAAGGGTGTTCCAGGATTTTGACCCAACGACAGTGAAGAAAGGACAATATTAATCTAAATCAAGGCAGTATGAGGCTTGAAGGGAAACTTGCAGGTGGTGGTGTAGGGGGTCTTTTCGAACTCTAAAAGACACACCACGAGGACGAGAGTCTTGCTTCAGCAGTAGCACTTCTTTATTCAAGCTTGCAATCGATTACAGCAGGGAGAGCTCCAAGTCACAGTCACACAGGACGGTCACGGAGGCTCTGATTATGTCGTGCAATTCTCGACTTTTTATGGCTTACAGAGTATGAGTAATTTTTTAACCGCGTCATTGCCGGTCATGTGTCTATCTTTGTTCCTCATCTGTTTTTTTGACCCTTGGTCCTGATATGTCCTAATGTTGTCGTGTTATCTGGTCAGTATGGTTGAAGATCTACCTCCTTCGTTAATGATGTCAATGTTCCTATTTCGTTTGCTAACCTGTTATTTCGGTATACTTGTGTAACGATCTTGTTGCTGTGTCAGCCCAAGTGGGTGTACTATCTTGGTCTCGTGGTTTGTAATTTATTTAACAAAATGCTGATGAGTTCGTTTGGGCCTGTTTGGCTGTCTTCTTTCCTATTCATTTCAATGGCATCCCTATCCTTTCCCTTCTCTCCCCTGGTATGGCCTAAGCTACGTACGGGTTTGTGTATAATATCATGAAGGCTTAGGGTTAGATTGTGGTAGGGGGGAGCTCCTTCAGTCCCCCCTTTTGGCCCATGGCCACATGCGCCACGGGACACTTACAATATCATATTACCCTGGGGTCTTCCTGCCGTATGCCCTTACGGTGTTTGGGGGGCTTGGCATGCATCAGGAGAGGTTCTATTTTTCCGTACCTTTCTTGCTTGCGTAGGATTCTTCGAAGGCAACAGGTGTAGATCAATAAAATCAAAAGCACGAAGCATTGGGCAGCAACCACTATCTGTGACACAATCCAGATCCAGGGGTGAATCCGGACATCCATTCCCCAGTCCCAAATACGGGCAAATATATTGGTTGACCTGAGGATCCTGTTTGTTTCGCTGATATTGTGTTCATCTTTCCTTTGTTGCTTGCATATTCTTCAATGATGTGTTGGTGGTGATGGTGTAGTGAGTATGGTGGATCGTATGCTGTATTTTAAGGGGTAGAAGGTGTATGCCCTACAACTATGTCTGGGGTCCTTTGGGGTTTGTCTATGTCTGAGAAGTCGTTGGCTGTGGCATTGCCAGCATGTAAGGCTACAATTGTTACTGTCAGTACTAAACCATTTAGATTTCTTTCGGCCTAATGTCTTATTTTTCCATATAATAATATTGTCAAGTCCCAGTGTCAGGTCTGTATAAAATCGTACGACAAGTCCTAATTCTGCCTGCAGTTGAATCTCCTGTATAAAACAGGAACACATGTCCGGCTCTGATCCGTCCTTTTCATAATAAATGCATAAAGCAGTTCCCTCTCTCCGAGCTTTGAGGGGGTTAGAGCTCAGTACCTCATAATAAACATCAGTCCAGTTCAAACACCTGAGTGATGGTCATCCAGAGACGCACATTAAGTTCAACATTTCGGCAGGTTGCAACCATGAGATGCCATCACGACAATCATCTTGGATTCCTGAGTAGTGGAGTTCAGAAGTGGTATCCCATCGGGTGGTCTTATTGTCAGTACAAGGCTTAGCTTCTTGATGCTCGCCGCGGCGTTGGAGCTCACTAATGGCGGAGGCGGCCACGATCCATAGGAAGGTGCTCAAGCATCTGTAACTTATAATGCCAATGTGGGGGGATTACAAGGCCTTATCTCAAGCAGTGGTTAGTATATATAGGTTAGAATTCAGTTTCCATAATACATTTTCAGTTGTGAAGGGTGGCGCCACATCCCTATGCCAGCTTTATTTACAAGGATCCCAATACTCCGTGTTATAATTACCTCATGTGGTCCTGACCATTTAGAGGTTAATGCTCCTTTAGCAGGGATGATCTTTACCAGGACCCAGTCTCCTGGTTTAATGGGAGGTGTAACCATGTGCTGGGAATCTTGTTCCCAGTCATGTACTTGCTGTCGGATGCGAGCTTGCTCCATAGCATTGTCTAGGTTTTCGCATAATTCTCTCATGTAGTTCCACAGATCTTTTTTAGTATTCATTCGCTCTGCTCCTCCCGTGATCATATCTTGGGGCAGTTTCATAGCTCGTCCTGTCATTAATTTAAAAGGGGTAAGTCCGGTCACCCGGTGTGCTGATGTTTTCATAGACATCAGAATTGCGGGTAATACTGTTGTCCATCTATTACCCTTACCCTTACAGGCTTTAGTAAGGGCCTGTTTCAGGGTTCGGTTGGTTCTTTCGACCAGCCCTGAACTCTGGGGATGGTAGGGAATGTGGAATCTCTGAGCGATCCCCAACATTTTGCAAGCTTCTTTAATACATTTCCCGGTAAAATGTGGTCCCTGGTCTGAGTCTAACTGCTGAGGGACGCCCAATTGGGGTATTATTTCAGCGGCTAAAAGGCGTGCCACGGTTTCGGCTGTACAGTCTCGGGTGGGGTAGGCTTCTACCCATCTCGTGAATTGGTCAGCTATTACCAGGCAGTATAATTTCCCCTGACTTTGAGGTAAGGGTCCTATAATGTCCATCTGCACTTTTTCCCAGGGACCCTTTGGTCGCGGCTGTCTACCCGTTTTTATTTTACAGGGTTTTCCAGGTTCTGTTTGGGCACATTGGATACACCACCGACAGTGTTTCGCTGTGTCTTTTCCTATCTCTGGCCACCACCAGTGTTTTAGGAGTTGGGTCAACATTTTCTTGCAACTGTTGTGCGTGGTTCCATGATGGACCTCCAACAGTATATTCTGGATGCAGCGGGGAGTTATAACCTTACTTTCCTCTTTATAGGGTATTCTCAAACACCGTCCATCCTGGGTTGTGCCCCTAATTGGGTCCATTCCTGTTGTTCTGCTGTAGTCATGGTCTGGTGTATGTCAGCTATGCTAAATATATCGTCCGCAAGGAGTATGGTAATCTTGGCCGATTTCATGATTCTGACCTGCGGGTTTTCTAGCATCTTTCTGGCTTGCTCATTTGCAGCTGCGTTTCTGGCCTGTTCAGGGGTTGTAACCTTACGGTGCGCTTTTATTTTTATTACTGCTGCCTCTTTGGGCCTTTTTGCTGCATCTACCAGCTGTTTTACATGTTTCTGATGGGCAATGGGGCTTCTGGTAGAAGTCACGTATCCCCTCCTTGCCCATGCATGCATGTAGTCATGGACTACGCCAAAGGCATAACGGCTGTCAGTATATATATTTACTCTTTTCCCTTTACTTATTTCCAGTGCCCAGGTACGGGCGATTAATTCAGCTACTTGGGCACAATCCATTCCATCAATCCTAGCTCCTTCTCTCAACTCACGGACCCCCGCCACGACTGCCCATGCGGTGCGTGGCTCGCCGTCAACATACTTCTCGATCCAGCCACATACAATTGAACTACATCTTCTCCTTCTAACGGTTCCTCGCTAACTGTTCCTTCCTGCTGACTGTCGGCCAGTATAAGGTGTTGGCAGCAATGCTTTCCACCTTCAATTAGGCTTGTAGTCAGGTATTCCGCGGGGTTTTCCCGGCTGTCCTTTACTACCTGTACTTTGCCTATTCCTCGCAGTAGCGCAACTTCCCACTTTTGCTCTTCGACTATCCGTTATGCCCTTTAGTTTGCCAGTTTCAAGCAACTGCACAATACTGTGTGGGCTGTGTAAAATGAACTTTCCGGCATAGCACAGCGGTTCCGATACTCGGACCGCCCACACTGCACATTGTATGTTACGGAGGCAGGCGTGTTGGCCCATCATCATTGGGTCCATTTTTGCCGAATAATACGCTATTGGCCTTGGTCTGTCCCTGTGTTCTTGTAGCAGGATTGCTGACTGGTGTCCTTGGTACTTGTGTCAAAAGAGTTGAAAGGGCTTCTTGGGGTTTGGCAGCCCTAGTGTGGGAGCCTGTAGGAGCGCTTTTACCTCACTAAAGACATCATCACACTCTTTGGTCCAGTTTATCTTTTCAGTGCTTGCTTTACCACCTTTAACTAGGTCTTGGATCGGCCGAACTATAACAGCATAGTCTTCTATTTATTGCCTACAATTGTTCAAGAGCCTGAGCAACTGTCGGAACCCTTTCACTGTGACTGGGTGATTGAGATCCTTTATTGCCTGTTTGCAGTCCTTGGGGATTTTCCGTTCCCCTTCTGTTAGTACCTGTCCCAAATAAGTGACCTGTTTCTGTCCTAGTTGGGCCTTTTTCGGGTTCACTTTCAGGCTCTTGCCTCTAGGGTCTTTAACACTTTCATTATCGTGCTGCGGTGGTTTCGGGGAGTTGTTGATGCAATAAGTATGTCGTCTACATATTATAGGACAACACAGCTAGTGTCAAGTCCCTGTATTATGGGGCGTAGTATTCCTGCCATGACCCTGTGGAATATTGCGGGGCTATTATGGAATCCCTGGGGGAGTCGGGTCCATGTATATTGTATATCTCCTATGGTAAACGCGAATTTGTACTGATCCTCGTTCCGAACCGGGATCGACCAGAGTCCGTTCGCTATGTCCAGGACCATGTATATGATCTTATCAGTCCCTATTCCATTTAATACGGTACGTGGATCTGCCACAATAGGTGTTATTTTGTCGGTATATTTGTTAAGACTCGTTTAATCGATAGTCAGTCGGTTAGACCCGTCTGGTTTTCTCACAGGCCAAATAGGTGAGTTTGTTATGGATTGGGTTTGCTTCACTATTCCCTGTGCAGCTAACTCTTCCACTATTCTGAATGCCCTGGTCGACCCATTGTCTCCGCCTGCTCCTGCCCCACCGAACTGATCTCCAACTATCTGGACTCCATTTTCTCCCCCTTGGTCCAGGAACTCCCTACCTACGTCCGTGACACCACCCACGCCCTCCACCTCCTCCAGAACTTCCAATTTCTGGTCCCCAACACCTCATCTTTACCATGGACGACCAGTCCCTCTACACCTGCATTCCCCATACAGATGGCCTAAAGGCCCTCTGCTTCTTCCTGTCCCGCAGGCCCGACCAGTCCCCCTCCACTGACACCCTCATCCGCTTAGCTGAACTCGTCCTCACCCTCAACAAATTCTCTTTCAATTCCTCCCACTTGCTACAGACAAAGGGGGTGGCCATGGGTACCCGCATGGGCCCAAGCTACGCCTGCCTCTTTGTAGGTTACGTGGAACAATCCCTCTTCCGTACCTACACTGGCCCTAAACCCCACCTCTTCCTCCGTTACATTGATGACTGTATCGGTGCTGTCTCATGCTCCCACGAGGAGCTCGAACAGTTCATCCACTTCATCAACACCTTCCATCCCAACCTTAGGTTTACCTGGACCATCTCTAAGACCTCTCTCTCCTTCGTCTCCATATCGGGCAACCACCTAGAAACTGATATTCATTTCAAGCCCACCGACTCCCACAGCTACCTAGAATACTCCTCCTCTTAGCCACCTTCCTGCAAAAATGCCATCCCCTATTCCCAATTCCTTCGCCTCCGCTGCATCTGCTCCCAGGATGAGGCGTTCCACTCCCGTACATCTCAGTTGTCCTCGTTTTTCAAGGACCGTAACTTCCCCCCCCCAGTAGTCGAGAACGCCCTCAACCGTGTCTCCCACATCTCCCGTGACTCATCCCTCACACCCCGTCCATGCAATAAGAACCAAAAAAGAATCCCCCTCATCCTCACGTGCCACCCCACCAACCTCCGGATCCAACGCATCATCCTCCGACACTTCCGCCATCTGCAATCCAACCCCACCACCAAAGACATCTTTCCCTCCCCACCCTTATCTGCTTTCCGGAGGGACCAATCTCTCCATGACTCCCTTGTCTGCTCCACACTCCCCTCCAGCCCCACCACACCCGGCACTTTTCCCTGCAACCGCAGGAAATGCTACACCTGCCCCCATACCTCCTCCCTCACTTCCATCCCAGGCCCCAAGAAGACTTTCCACATCAAGCAGATGTTCACCTGCACATCTGCCAATGTGGTATACTGCATCCGCTGTACCCGGTGTGGCCTCCTCTACATCGGGGAAACCAAGCGGAGGCTCGAGGACCGCTTTGCAGAACACCTACGCTCGGTTTGCAATAAACAACTGCACCTCCCAGTCGCGAACCATTTCAACTCCCCCTCCCATTCCTCAGACGACATGTCCATCCTAGGCCTCCTGCAGTGCCACAACGATGCCACCCGAAGGTTGCAGGAACAGCAACTCATATTCTGCTTGGGAACTCTGCAGCCCAATGGTATCAATGTGGATTTCACAAGCTTCAAAATCTCCCCTCCCCCTACCGCATCCCAAAACCAGTCCAGCTCGTCCCCGCCTCCCTAACCTGTTCTTCCTCCCACCTATCCCCTCCTCCCACCTCAAGCCGCACCCCCATCTCCTACCGACTAACCTCATCCCGCCCCCTTGACCTGTCCGTCCTCCCTGGACTGACCTATCCCCTCCCTAACTCCCCATCTACACTCACCTTTACTGGCTCCATCCCCGCCTCTTCGACCTGTTTATTTCCTCTCCTCTATCCATCTTCGATCCGCCTCCCACTCTCTCC
>NC_063344.1:25860845-25910122 GCF_021869965.1 Rhincodon typus
AGGGGGTTCTGAAATAAATAGGGAGAGAGTGGGAGGCGGATAGAAGATGGATAGAGGAGAGGATAGGTGGAGAGGAAACAAACAGGTCGAAGAGGCGGGGATGGGGCCAGTAAAGGTGAGTGTAGGTGGGGAGTTAGGAAGGGGATAGGTCAGTCCAGGGAGGACGGACAGGTCAGGGGGGCAGGATGAGGTTAGTCGGTAGGAGATGGAGGTGCGGCTTGAGGTGGGAGGAGGGGATAGGTGGGAGGAAGAACAGGTTAGGGAGGCAGGGACGAGCTGGACTGGTTTTGGGATGCGGTAGGGGGAGGGGAGATTTTGAAACTTGTGAAATCCACATTGATACCATTGGGCTGCAGGGTTCCCAAGCGGAATATGAGTTGCTGTTCCTGCAACCTTCGGGTGGCATCGTTGTGGCACTGCAGGAGGCCTAGGATGGACATGTCGTCTGAGGAATGGGAGGGGGAGTTGAAATGGTTCGCGACTGGGAGGTGCACTTGTTTATTGCAAACCGAGCGTAGGTGTTCTGCAAAGCGGTCCCTGAGCCTCCGCTTGGTTTCCCCGATGTAGAGGAGGCCACACCGGGTACAGCGGATGCAGTATACCAAATTGGCAGATGTGCAGGTGAACATCTGCTTGATGTGGAAAGTCTTCTTGGGGCCTGGGATGGGGGTGAGGGAGGAGGTATGGGGGCAGGTGTAGCACTTCCTGCAGTTGCAGGGAAAAGTGCCGGGTATGGTGGGGCTGGAGGGGAGTGTGGAGCGGACAAGGGAGTCATGGAGAGATTGGTTCCTCCGGAAAGCAGATAAAGGTGGGGAGGGAAAGATGTCTTTGGTGGTGGGGTCGGATTGCAGATGGCGGAAGTGTCGGAGGATGATGCGTTGGATCCGGAGGTTGGTGGGTGGTACGTGAGGATGAGGGAGATTCTTTTTTGGTTCTTATTGTGTGGACGGGGTGTGAGGGATGAGTTGCGGGAGATGCGGGAGACACGGTTGAGGGCGTTCTCGACCACTGAGGGGGGGAAGTTACGGTCCTTGAAAAACGAGGACAACTGAGATGTCCGGGAGTGGAAAGCCTCATCCTGGGAGCAGATGCGGCGGAGGCGAAGGAATTGGGAATAGGGGATAGCATTTTTGCAGGAAGGTGAGTGGGAGGAGGAGTATTCTAAGTATCTGTGGGAGTCAGTGGGCTTGAAATGAATATCGGTTTCTAGGTGGTTGCCCGATATGGAGACAGAGAGGTCCAGGAAGGAGAGAGAGGTCTTAGAGATGGTCCAGGTAAACTTAAGGTTGGGGTGGAAGGTGTTAGTGAAGTGGATGAACTGTTCGAGCTCCTCGTGGGAGCACGAGGCGGCGCTGATACAGTCATCAATGTAACGGAGGAAGAGGTGGGGTTTAGGGCTGGTGTAGGTACGGAAGAGGGATTGTTCACTCCACGTTGTCAAGACAATGAATGATGTTGCTCCCCTTCTTTATTCACTTGCTGCATTTGGGTTGGTCTGAGAAAGGTTAATTTAAAAAGGATCACTTCCTCTTGGGTAATCTTTCTCCCAGATTCCAATGAACTTACGTTTTAAAAGGAGCCAATTTAAACATGCTTTCTTGAATTCACTATTATACTTGAATCTATTAATTAATAAATATGAGACAAATAGTAATGAACACACATATGCACAAATTAGAAATAAGAGGTAATTAGAATAAGAGATGATGGACAGGTTTCACTTATGAAGAGCAATTGTGAAGACATTGTAGCTGTTATTTGATGGGATCAGTAATGTTGATATTGGTATTTGAGCAGGCAAACTTGAAACTTTTGGGCTGAACTTTATGGTTTTTGGCTAAGTCCGAGGTTTGCTAAGTTTAAGGGAGGAGTTTTGCAGTGAGGCCTTGCAGATTTTTCTTGCCATATCTTATCAACCCTGCCGAATTAATTCCCTACCTCACCCATATGGCATCTCACACATTGCATCATATTACCATCCAACATTCCTGCAACAAGTCGCTACTCAGCATTTATCTACAAAAGTACTGGCTTTCGTTGCACATGTGCTATCTTTAAAAAGATTAGCATTGGAATTCCAAAGCTGCCCTTCTTGTTGAGTCAGAACATAGTGGAGTAGGAGAAGATGGCGCCATGATTCTCACACAGGGACCTGGAGATCCTAGTTGATTGGGTGAGGGAAAAGGAGAGGAGACCTCTTCTTGGAGGATCAAGAAAGAAGGCTGCACCACCAGACCTTGCCAGTCTGGTCTGGCATTTTCACCTGGCCAGTGCCATCTCTACAGTGCAGAGGAATGGCCAGCAATGCAGAAAGATCAGTGACCTTCTCTGGTCTGCCACGGTAAGTGCCACACTCTTCTCTGTGCTTCCTGTTAGACCCTTACTGATTTTTCATTATTTTTATTCTTTTTTGATGTTGTTTTGGAGCTGTAAACTGAGAAGTATGAACTGAGAATGACTTATGGGCTTTGGGCAGCTTGAGATAAAGAATGGACCCATCAAGTTTTGTTTGTTTCTGAGGCCAGGCCTAGAGGCTAATTGCAGGTTGAGTCTTGATTGAAAATGGTTCTAAAAGATGCTGCAACTGTAGGAAAAGCATTGTGTGTAAACAGATAGCAAGTATTGACAAGTATTGAAGAGACCCTGCATTCAAACAGACGTTGAATGGTAATAAGAGATAACAAGGTGTAGAGCTGGATGAACACAGCAGGCCAAGCAGCATCAGAGGAGCAGGAAAGCTGACGTTTTGGGTCTGGACCCTTCTTCAGAAAAGAGAAGATGTTCAGTCTATCAGGGCAGAATAAGACACAAAGTTTTTGCTTTGAACTTTGTTTTTTGGGGCGATGAGTTTGGCTGCTGACAACGCAGAATCTCCGTGCCTAATTTCCAACACCAGCTGCCTGAAGCTCAAAGAGTAGAAATCTGAATTGGAACAATTGCTACCATGGTATGGGTGAACTGAAGAGACCCTGATCAGCGGATGGGGAAAGCCAACCAAGGAGTTCATACCTATGCCTGTTAAAAGTACATTGTGAAAACCATTTAAGTCATCTGGTCAGTTTTGGTATTTTCTTTTATTTATCCCATAACTGTTTGTCTTCTATGTGAATTGGGGCTGTAAATAAATGTTTTGGGTTGAAGACATTAATTAGTCAATCTTGTTTAATTTTTCTCTGCTAAAGTTATTATTATTTAATAAATCATCAAGTCTTTTGTTCAAGATACAAAACAGGTGTCTGGAAATTAATTATTTGCAAAATCTAGGATTGGTTATTGGAAAGTCCAGATATGAACCATTCGAATAACTATCAGAGTCTCCGATGGGTTTAATTTTATTGTGTTGTAAACACAGTGTTAATAAGGCTAATATGGTTCAGCTGTCTCTTTTCCTCTGTGCTGTAGCAAACCTCACATTCACTATGCAAAGAACAGTGCAGCACAAGAACAGGCCATTCGGCCCTCCAAGCCCGCACCATATTTTGCCCTTCCATTCTAAAATTGTCTTCACTTACAGGATCCGTATCCCTCCATTCCCTTCCTATTCATGTATTTGTCCAGGTGCTTCTTGAATGCTGCCATTATGTCTGTTTCCACCACCTCTGGCAGCGTGTTCCAGGTACTATCTTTGCAAATGCACTCCTGTCCCATCAAGGCTCATGCTGTGGCATTCTCACTATTTCATTCAATACTTACCCTCACTCACTCTTCTTATCTCCCAAACTCACACCACTAACCCTGCATGTCCTTTGAGTGACCACCTCTGTCCATGCAAACCCCTCACTGCGCCAGCCACGGTTGTCTCACTCATTCTCCTCACAGAATTATGGTCCACTTTCTAGAATATCTGACTAATAATGAACATAACTAGTGTTACAGTAATTTTTGACCATTTTTTTGCAAATTCTTGGTGGGTAAAAATCGACATGTCTATGAGAGGTAGCTGTATTCTAGAGTTGGGTGTGGGGTGGTTGGTTAGTCAGCGACCTCATATCCCTTCTTGTTAAGTCTCTCCCAGGTTGAGGTTTCCAAGACTCTTTACAGTGCAATATTCCATGTATTTCATGCAGGACTTTGCCAGACAGTCACTGAATTTACATCCAGAAACTACCCCCCCCACCCGCCGCAACACCAGACCTTTCTTAAAAAAAAAACAAATTTTGGAACCAAAAGTAAAAAAATGTCTATAAATACCTGGGGGCTTGATATGCTTGATATGATCACCCCACCATGGATAAAATACTGGTGTGGGCAGAACCATTAATTAGCCACTTGACATCTTCAATGGGTTCCAAAAATGATTAGGTGGCCTGATGCCATCCTGCTAAAAGTTCAGGATGGTTGGGGTTGAGCAGTTAGAGGCCACCCACTGGAATTGATGTGTTCCCCCACTTTTCAAACCCTCTGGTGGGGGAGTGTAAGTGTAAATATGACCCACCCAAGACTCCTGCACTGCACTATGTAGTTAACTCTTGTTAACTCTTGTCAACCTGGTTAACCAGGGATGTGGCATTGCAAGTTTTGTCAGCATTATAAGCGAATAAAAATATGCTACCACTGATTAGATGAGTTGATTGCTTTATTTAAATCTCTGAAATTCTCACATATCTTTTTGTATAGATTATTTAAATAATTTGTTTTGGATTATAATACACACATGACTCTTCTAGCTCTATTCTATAGAAGTAAATTCTATTACCCTTCACCAGAGGCCTTAAATATTTAGACAGTATTTTGCCACAAAAATCACATTCTAATATAGTAATATGTGCAATTTGATAAACGATTTTCTTATTAAAAAAAGGAATATAAACAACATAAAAATAATGCTCTGATGTGATACAAATAGGATATTTTAAAGATTATTGCAATCATGATTTGAAAAATTTCAATTTCGAAGTGAAAGTGAGGAATTATATATTATTAGATAATATTCTCAACAGCAGGCACCTACTGATAACTCTTATAAAGTAATGAAAGGGAATTAACTGTAAACAATAGGGTTTATTCAGACACCAGGAATAAAACACGCCCTTTAATTCATATGAGCTTTTATAGAATTTACTGACAGCTTCTTTTGGGAGACAATGTTGATTCGTAGTATAGGTAACTGAAAACGTACTCAAATATGCATATCTAATAAACCCATAACCTTATAGTGCATTCTTTGTGCAATAAATCTTCTATGCCAGTGTTTCGTTTTCCATAAGCTTCGTTAAGTTCCTCAGTACTGTGTTGATGGTTTTATGGTATTTCTGAGTCAGTGCCATTTTTCTTGACTGATGGTCTTGCAATTTTTACCTTAAAAATATAATATTTTAGGCATAATAAATAATCTATTTCTTTTTCAGTTCTTTAACTGAAAGAACGTCTGATCCACAGTGCCACAATTGCCATATATAGGGAAAGGAGGTGGTCCCAAATCCATCCCAACTGGAACAGGGATTCAATCCCATGCTCTTGGCATCAATCTGATCCACTATGGCCATCCAGCCAATCATCTTCTTAGATTGTTCAAGTTAATTTGGCAATATGTTCCATGCATTTTGTCATCAGGAGCTATAAATAATGAGAGTGGAGACTCAAATTTTGCTCCATTGTGGGTGATCAGGAATCTCCCCTGCTCTTACCATGAGCACTTGCATATGTCAGAAGGATTTCAAGTTAACACACAACCTGTTTAGTCACATTACCAGCCCACCTTCCTTAGCCGTCAAGTCCTGGATTGGGTCTTGAACCCAAAGCTCTTGGGTTAGAGGCAGGGATGCTACTATTGCACCACAGGACCACCTTATGACTATGTATCTAAGATTTCAACATGTCCCTAACCTCAACCCTAACGAATGGTTAAAGACTGGGAACATAGCCAATAGGAAACTTTGTTCAGAAGGATCATAGGTTAAGTTTCGTGATTAAAGTAATAAAACCATATCGCCAATATACACATCCCGCAAATGCAGTACATAGATTCATGTGCTATATTGAGATTGCAGTTTTCTGTTTACACGTATCTTTATGGATATTAATTAATATGACTGAAATTTATAAATATTCAATAGTCAGTAATTATATTGTAGCTTCAATCAATATTGGAGTATAAACTTTGTATACAGGTTCTTGTGTTATGTAAATAGGGGCACTGAGCAAAAAAAACAAAGATGTTATTCTAAGTTTGTACTAATGATTGATTAGACAATGGTTACAACTGTGTATTATGTTGGGGAAGATATCAAAGATATGTGAGTGTAGAAGAAATTGCTCATGAGGATGCCACGGATAAGAAGATTCACTTGTATTGAAACATGAAAAATGGGGTTTGATTCATGAGTTACAACTGTGTATTATGTTGGGAAAGATATCAAAGATCTGTATTATTGCAGATATACATCATGCACATCACTTTACGAAGCAGTGCTTATTGTTATTGTAACATAGCAGTGTTTTTTAATACCTCTGCAGTTGACTTGACAGCATCAAAGTTTGGAGTCCAGGCCACAGATTGCACATCCTTATCACCCAAAGAAGGCAAGATGTGGGTAGTTTTCAACTTGGAAGATACTGAAATGGAACATAAATTAATTACATTTTTACAAAGTTGAATCAATTTTCGGTGGATGAATAATTTTTGGTGAGCAGTTACGTTAACTCAAGGCACAAAGATTTAAAAACAAATTACTTGCTATTTTAACAGTATGCACACAACACTGGAAAAGAACAGTTTAGATTTTAGGGGGACATATTCAGTGGGTCCTATGCGTAACAGAAATCACATATGTCAATGTTACTGACAGTACCTATAAAAATGCTAACTTATATGTTAGCTAGCGGAATTGGACCGTGTTAAACAAAGTTATAATGCGACAGCTATAGATGTTTGAGTTATACGTGATGACAAATAGACACAGCCTGAGATATAAACATAGAAGTTTATAATGATATCACTCACATGGATTACTTTTGAATGAGAATGTTGTATCTCCAAAGCTGTAATAAATTTAATTTCGAGTTGTTAGTAAATTTAAATGCTGTGAAGGAAACATATAACTAATCAGACTCTGGAGTATTAACAACAGTCAGAGGAATAAAAGATTCTTTTCAATTTAACCTTACGATTTAATAACTTTAATTTCCAAAGATTGTTGACAATGTGACAACAAAAATCTTTGGGGCTGAATTCTTTCTGGTCGAACCCCCGCCACAGGCTGGAGACCTCATCTCCAATTTCAGCACGTGCTCAGCAACAGGCAAGTTGTTGCAAACTTGTGTCTGAAGCACCTGATCTGAACTGCCAGCAAAAGGGAGCCCAGAGACATTCTGTTCACTTCACACCTTCTTCTCCTTATGGAGCAAGTGGACTCTGAAAGAAGTTCCTTGCCTCCACCACCCCACACACCTCAACTACCACACCTCCCAATGTATCAACTTGCCCTTCTAAATATTTGGGATATTTTAACAGATTTCCATTGGCACACATTCTACAATGCCCTACATAAGCTGTAAAGAACAGGGGTTGAGGTATCCAGACAATATTTATAGGCATGCCCCTTTTCCATAAAGTGGAGGAGTGGGGAAAGAAGCCCTCCCAAACATTCACTTCAAGAAAATGACTGAAGTCAAGAGTGGAAAATGGATGCAATGTGTACTGTATCACTTTCTAGTTTCCTGATTGCAGATTTTCCCTTGACCTGGGCCAGAATTTTACATCCTACACACTGAAATTAATTCAGAGAAATAGTCGTCTTTTATGTCATGGCATTTTCAGCTACAAATAAATACAAATGTGCACAAAATTAATTCTTCATTCAGATATGTTTTTGAACAGTTTGAATTACAATTCAGATAGTTTGGTAGCTTTAATTCATGGCAACATTTTCTGATTTGTGGGTGGTGATAGCTTCATGCATTAGGTTTAAATGCTACAGAATATTACACTTCCACACACTGACATTTTGTATAATCCCCTACCTTCTTCATGGGCGTATAAAACCAAACAGTTTACCTGGTTGTGTCATTTATGAGTCGTTCCCTTCCAGGCTTTTTGCACTTCCAGATGATAAAAAATATGGCTAACATCAGTAAGAACAGGAAAGCTAAGGCACCAAATAGAATGCCAAAAAATGCTCTGAGATTCATTGATAGATGTTCACAGCGATCACCGTAACTTGAATATATTGTGCGTGGAACACATCTAGGAATAAGCATTAAACAGCATGAGGCACTGATATCATTGATGTTCCACATAGGTAGATATCCCTATAGATTAATACCATATGTTTGGAAGGTTATAATTTAAATTTTTTTAAAATGTTCAGGTTAACCAAATCAAGGTCATAAATCTCTCTCACCATCACATTGGTACTTCATGAATGCTGCTTCTATTTTCAGTGTTTGTTAATTATGGTAGAGCAGCGGTCAACAAGTTATAATGTGGTAATATCAAACCTGAGAATTCCTTCTTGTCTTTATTGTGGGGGGTTGGTGGAGTGGACAATGTTGTAATCTTCACCAGCTCCAACACACTGCTTGTCACAGAGGATGTTGGGGAGAATGTGCAGATGAGCAAGTTCTCCCAAGTTTCAGAGTTTGCCTCAATTACAATGACTCCCACTGTGAATGAGTCACAAGTCTCAGATGTGGCACGAGTTGGAATCCAGGCTAGGATTTGGCCTAGTCGCTGGAGAAAAGGGATGGTATTTTGTTTTACACATTCTACTTGTGTAATGTGTAAAACAAAATATCGTCCCTTTTCTCCAGCGACTAGGCCAAATCCTAGCCTGGATTCCAACTCATGACACATCCGAGCACACCACACCTCTTCACGCTGGCTGAAAGAGCCACCTGGAATCCCCAGTTTTTGGAGGGCATGACTTTTAAGACTGTCTTCTCAATCTATGTCAATATGGTAGAAAATTACAGAGAAGGAGGGTGACAGTTCCACAACTCGGAAAGCAAGTCAGTAGCCTGTCAAAAGACTTGGCCCAAACCAACAGTTGTAATGCACTGCAGCACAGACTGGCAACATTGAAGCAGACAGAGATCTCTGCTACTCCCTGGGAAGATGTCTGATCTGACTCTCTGGAGCTGTCAGCTAAATGGATTGGCCAGCAAGGCCAACTGAGCTGGCAGCACTGGAGCTCCGTGGTGGATGGTACTGGAACTGCAGCCAGGTCCATGCTGGATGGCCAATGGATTCAAGATTCAGGTAAGGCTTTGTGCCGGGTTTGTTTTGGCACCTCAGGGAAGACATTCCCACCAACTTAAAAAGTGAATGCCAGCTTGCCCATGTCAACACATGGTTAGCTGGCTGCCAATTTCAGTGTCTGCTCATCCCATATGTCATGGAGGGGAGCTGAGGGGCAAGTTGGGAGGTAGTGGGCTACTCATTTGACCTTTACTTGTTATTGCCCCACCTCCGCTGAAAATAAACGCTGTGGGGTCATGTAATATTCAGCCAATACAGTCTGCTCAAATATGCAAATCGGTCAGTTTAAGATTATGTAACACCCTATTCTAAACTAGGAAGCCCATTTGGGAGCTACACTAACTACCTCTTTGCTTAATTATATTTGTACTTTTGCTGCTTTATTTTACAGTGTTTAAGTTAATAAAGTAGTGGTCAGTTCAGCTATTTCTGAAAACTTCAGGAACGTTTCCAAAAATTCTCTTGGAAGCTGAATTTAAATTTGATGGAACCACCAAATTGGTGTGCTTAGCTGCCTAACCAAAGTCACCTGTTCACTTCAGTGAAATGAAACAACCAGACCACCAAAACTGCGGCTTAACAAATGAATCAACTATTCAAAACATTCTTATGAATGGATGACCACTTATGAGGTAACTGTGGTAACATATCTCCAAAATCTACAGTTTGTGTTTTGGTGGACATGTTTCAATGAGAAGAATTTTAAATAATATGCAGAAGTGTGAGCACTTGGCTTTGAATGGGGGAGGTGTATGATGAAATTTGGAAGCAGGCCTTCAAGCCCATTGAGTCCACGCTAACCCTCCAAAGAGTATCCCACCCAGACCCAACCCTCTACCCTATCCCTGTAACCCTACATTTCCCATGGCTAATCCACCTAGACTGCACATCCCTGGACACTAATAATAGTTGATAATATGAAAACATTTTGAGGTATCACTTTATTGTACGAGGTTGGCAGGATGCAGTGATCCATGCAGAAAAATAACTTCCTTATATTTTGATAAGAAACTGTTTAAAATTTTAAAGTAAATGCATTTATACTTGCACACTGGTCCAGTTATCAGATGTTTGCACTCTCCCTGATTGAGACAGTAATTCATTTCACAGGGAGACTGGCAAATCACTCCATTTTGATCATCCCACAGAACCTCATAACCGGCAAATTCAGTGTTGTTGCAGCTGAAATGTGGCAGTAGCTTTTCATATGATACTGTAATAAGGACAAAAATCAATCAATTTTTTTAATCTAATGTGTCCATTCAAGTGCTGGCTTCATGTTGTATTGTTGTGGATTTCAACACTAATATGTAAAATGCGAAACATGCAAAATGTTTGTGCTGAATTGTAACAATTGTTGGAGGGCTGGTCACATTTATACTTTATGGATAAAAAGCAAAAGAAACAAGCTAAGTATTGTTTTTAGGATAGATTTCATACATATATTTGAAAAATGATGAACAGATTTATTATTCTATTGTATCTATATAGATCCTCTTCTGATATTTTGGTTGTTGTATATTTTATCTGGCATTCTTGATTTTCTTGAAAGAGGGAATCCACATAATAAGTCCATTTTGATAAACCTGATGAAGTTATTTGACAATTTACTTTTATTGAACATTACGTGTGTTTAATCTTGTCTGGGACTTACTGCATTAGTTCTGGTGCCAGCTGGGCACAAAGCCAACTTTATATACATCATATATCAACTACCAAATGTTAAAATCTTACACTTACATTTAGTTATATCTTGAATGTCTGCTGCATTTAAATTCCCAAAAGTGAAATTATCAGGATATAGAGCACGAGTAAACCGTTGTTTGCCATTAAAAGCTTCCAAAATTGCGTCATGTAGCTCATTATTTAGGAAATCAATTACAGTCCTGTTTCCATTGTAATTGAATAATGACACAACAGCAGTGGTTACGATGTCGCCCTGTGACCTGTTGGTAAGCAGCAGGGATAAATTAATCAGCTTGTTTATACATTACCACAGAATTGTCATATGGTTATACTATAGGAGGAAGCCATTTGGCTATTAAGCTGGTATCTGACTCTCTGCAAGAGCAGTCCCATTCCCTGGTCTTCTCCCCATAGCCCTACAACATCTTTCCCTTCAGGTATGTATCCAATTCCCCTTTGAAAGCCACAATTAAGTTGACTTCCAGCAGCCTTTCTGACAGTGCATTCCACATTCTAAGCACTGACGTGGAAAAAAAAATTCCTCATGTCACTTTTGATTCTTTTGCCACTGACTTTAAATCTCTTCACAGCTGCTCGACCCTAATGCTGATGGAAACAATTTCTCTTTATCTGTCAAAACCTCTCAGGATTTTGAACACTTCCCTCAACAATTGAAGAACAATAGTTTCGCCAATTTATCCATCTCCTGATTTAGAAAGGGTGCGGAAACAGTATGTGAACATTCCATTCTCTGCCTCCTAAAACATGGTGCCCGGAACTAGATGAGATGACACGTCAATTCTGTCAAAAGAAGGATTTTTATTGAAGGACCTGAGCATCAATCAGAAATTCTGAACTAACATGGAGCCTTGGTGTTGCAGCAATTGCTAGTACGCTGCTCTTTGGGGATCTCACTCTGATCTGCAGGACCTGCTGCAGAATGTGAGGCACTGCATGAAGTGATCTTTCCCAAGGGTGGGAAGAGGAGGACACCATTTCACAATTTTCACCTGACAAAGGGGCAGCGCACCGAAAGCTTGTGAATTCAAATAAACCTGTTGGGCTATAACCTGATGTCGTGTGACTTCTGACCATGGTCAAGGAAGTAAGCAAAATGTGGACAGTCCAACTTGGAGACAGTGCACCATAAGAATCCAGCACCTCTGAAGCATGGGAAAGAAAAGATGGGCAACACGTTCAGCTGCTAACCCCCATACAGTGACTATCCCACCATTCTCCCATACAACTTGTTACAGATTAACACACCTTTAGCAGTCCGCTCCTTTATCTCTCTCCAACCTATGCGTGCACATGAAGTTCTCATACAACCATTGCAATGATACTCAATTCTTCCCTTTGTCTGTAGGCAGCATGCAATGTATGAGATATGGACCTTTACAAATCCATTTTTCTGTGTTTATGCTGTGCTTGGAGGGGAACTTGTAGGTGCTGGTGTTCCCATGTATGTGGTGCCCTTGTCCTTCCAGATGGCAGTGGTTGTGGGATTGGAAGGTGTTGTCTCAGGATCTTTGGCAGGATTTCTGCAGTGCATCTTTTAGGTAGCTTTTTTTCCTCTTTATTCATTCACAGGATGAGGGCATCGCTGACCAGGCAGCATTTATTGCCCAGAAGGCAGTTCAGAGTCAACCACATTGCTGTTGGTCTGGAGTCACTTGTAGGCCAGAGGAAACTTCCCTAAAGTGAACCAAATGGGTTTTCCGACAATCAACAATGGGTTCATGGTCATCGTTAGATTCTTAATTCCAGATATTTTATTGAATTCAAATTTCCACCATCTGCTCTGATGGGATTCGAACCCAGGTCCCCAGAACGTTATCTGGGTCTCTGGATTGACAGTCCAGTGATAATACCACTAGGCCATTGCCTTCTTCTTATACACTGAGTGTTGGAGGTGGAGGGAGTGGATGCTTGTGGAATGATGCCAATCAAGTAGGCTGCTTTGTCAAGCTATTGAGAGTTGCTGGACCTGCACCCATCCAGGCAAGTGGGGGGAGTATTCCATCACACTCCTGGCTTGCATCTTGTAAATGGTGAACATGTTTTGGGGAATCAGAAGGTGAGATACTTGCTGCAGTATTCCTAGCTTCTGACCTGCTCGTGTAGCCACTGTATTTATATGGTGAATCCAACTCAGTTTCTGGTCAATGGTAACCTCAAGGATGTCGATAGTAGAGGATTCAGTGATGGTAACACTATTGAATGTCAAGAGGCAGTGATTAGATTGTCTCTTATTGGAGATGGTCATTGCTTGGCAGTTGTGTTGCACAAATATTACTTGCTACATTTCAGCCCAAGCTTGGAAATTGTCCACGTTTTGTTGCATTTGAACATAAATTACTTCAGTATCTGAGGAGTCACGAATGGTGCTGAATATTGTGCAATCATTAGTGAGGATCCTGACTTCTGACCTTATGATGGAGGGAAGGTCATTGATGAAACAGCTAAAGATGATTGGGCCTGGGGCACTACCCTAAGAAACTACCGCAGAGATGTCCTGGAGCTGAGATGACTCCCCTCCAAAACCATAACCATCTTCCTTTTTAGCCTGGTATCACTCCAACCAATCAATAAGAGAGTAATATTTATTTAACAGTACTTATTTATGGTTTCAAAATAAATATGAATATGTTTTGATTGTGACTTAAACTGTACCAACCAGAAAACAGCTTCCAAATTCTCAGCAAAGTGCCGCACTTTTCCGAGAAAATCCAGGAGCTAAGGAATTTAAAGGAATTGTTGATTAAATCTTTATTGTCATGGTAAATCTTAGAACATAATGATTTTCTGAATTACCAGATAAACTAATATTGTATTTGCATTTTTTAATCATAGTCTTTGAGTATTTCCTCAGCAACAACTCTTCTTTAAGATCATACAATAATTCTTTTGTAAAAAGGCATACGTAAAAACTAAATCAGCTACAACAAAACTTACACCGCATTGTGTGGTGACAGTGCAGTCTATGCACCATGCAGTACTTTAGTCAACCAGGTAACTGCTTGAGAAAATATAAACAACTTCCTGTTCTCCTGTTTCATTGGAAAATACAGAAATAGTAGCTTTTGACTTTTGGGCTGACCAGCGAAGCCAAGGTTTTGGGGCCTGAACCTTCTTTTAGGTTAACTGACCAGTTTTGGGCCAAAGTGATGTTGGCTGGTGGGGATACTGGTTACAGTTGCAGGCCTAATGTTTTCCTAACTAGCTCTACTGTATGACTCAGTGAATGTAAGAACATAAGAAAGAGGAGTGGTACATTCAGCCCCTGATGCCTAGGGGTTCTGCTGTCCTAAAAAAGGTAATAAATGATCTGTCCCAGGCCTCAACTTCTCTTTTGTGTCAACTCAGTGTAGCCCTCAACTCCCTGATATTTCAAAAATCCATCTACCCCCTCTTTAAATACTTCCAGTGATGTAGCCTCCATGACTCTCTGGGATAGAGAATTCCATTCACTACCTTCCAGGAGAAGGATTCCGTCACAACTCAGTTTTAAATTAATATAAATAAATTTTAAATTAGTCTCCATGTGGAGGTTGGATCACTGAAAGTATGTAAAAAGGAGGTAATAGATTTTTGAAATATCAGGGAATTGAGGGCTATGCTGTGCTGGCACGATAAAGGGTTTGAGACCTGGGACAGATCAGCCATGATCTTGTTGAATTGTAAGGCTGGCTTAATCCCTTCTCACTTGATCATAACTAAGTATAAGGATTTATTGTCTCAGATCAATTTAAATGTCTATGATCTGTTAAATCACCATTGGTCTTCATTAAGCAATGTTTAACAAACAACAATAAATCAGATCGTACCCTACTTGCAGTGACAGTACTCAGAGTCCTGTAGTCTGTGCTGCTTCTGTTTTTTAAGACAGTCACATTAACATTCGGTAGCTTCAATGTAATATTAACAGATCTCTTTGGAAGAGCTGAAACAAGAAGAAAAACATACTTTCTCAATTGGTATGTGTAAATGCTACTGAAAATTCTGAAATCTGACATTTTTGCCACTTTTTGTATGCTCATAAAGTAAACTACCTTCAGGAGAGGGAAATTTTTTTGATTCATTCACAGGATCTGGGTGTTGCTGCCTAGGCCATTATTCATTGCCTATTCCTAATTGTCCAGAGGTCAGTTTAGAGTCAACCACATTCTGTTGGTCTGGAGTCACGTATAGGCCAGATTAAGTAAGGATGACCATTTCCCTCCCTAAAAGACACTGGTGAACCAGATTTTTTTTTCCTGACAATCAGCAATGATTTCATGGTCATCATTAGACTCTTAATTCCAGTTTTTTATTGAATTCAGATTCCACCATCTGCCATGGTGGGATTCAAACTCTGATGCCCAGAACATTACTTGTGTCTCCAAATTAATAGTCTAGTGATAATACCACTTGGCCACCACCTCCCATTGTTCTGATCTGGTCCAATTTTTAACCTCTGAGCAACACCATTGTAACATAATGGTGACATTTAGCATCTCATGACCAGAAGTTCAGAAAGTTGAAATGGAATCCTCAAAGACTATAAGTACATTAAATGGCATTACAGAATGATACATTAGCCTTTTAATTCCTTGCTACATTTAATCTTACTACTGTTTGTCCATGAAAGAAACATGACAAAAACTAAAAGAACTGCAGATGCTGTAAGTTAGAGACAAAAACAAAAATTGTGCAAAAAGCCCAGCAGGTCTGGCGGCATTTTAGAATCATAGAATCACTATAATGTGGAAATAGCTCCTCAGCCCAGTAAGTCCATATCAACCCTTTGAAAAGTACTCCACCCAGATCCACCCCTGCTTTTCCCATTACTAATCCACCTAACCTACATATCCTTGTACACTATGGGAAATTTAATATGGCTAATCCACCTAACCTGCACATCTTTGGATTGTGGGAAGAAACTGGAGGAAACCCACACAGTCACAGGGAGAATGTGCAAACTCCACACAGACAGCCGTGAGGCAGCAGTGCTAACCACTAAGCCACTGTGCTACCCTCCTTTGTGGAGAGAAAGCAGAGTTAACATTTCAGGTTGAGTGGCCCTTCCTCAGAACTGTTGGTAGCTAGGAAAATAATGGTTTATATGCAGAAGATAGGGTAGGGGGATGGGGCAAGGAATAAATGATAGGTGGGGATAGAGCCCAAAGAGAAAGAAGAACAATTGGACAGCAAAGGAGTGGATAATGATCTGGCTAGGAGGGTGAATAGCTATTGATTGGGACTGTTAGTGGCTAACAATGGGTTGCATGTAATAGCAGACTATGTGACAACAAAACCTGGCATGTGGAAATTGGGGTAAGGACATGGGAGATCTCAAACCCTAAAGTTCTTGAACTCAATAATGAGTCCAGAAGGCTGCAGTGTCCCCAAGCAGAAAACGAGGTGATGTTCTTCTAGCTAACGCTGAGCTTTGCTGGAGCACTGCAGCAAGCCTGAGACAGTGATGTTGGCCAGGGAACAGAGTGGTGTTTTGAAGTGGCAGGCAACTGGAAATCAGGGTCCTTTTTGCTGATAGACCGTAGATGTTCTGCAAAGTGGACACCCAATTTACGCTTTGTTTCCTCAATGTAGAGGAGACCACATTGTGAGCAGCGAATGCAGTAGACTAGATTGAGGGAAGTGCAGGTGAAGTGTTGCTTCACTTGGAAGGTGTGTTTGGGCCCTTGGATACTGGGGAGGGAGGAAAGAAATGGACAGGTGTTACTCCTTCTGCAGTTGCAGAAGAAGGTGCCATGGGGCTGTAGTGGGGTGTTGGGAGTGAAGGAAGAGTGGATCAGGGTGTCCTGGGGGAGAACGTTGCCTGCAGAAAGCTGACAAGGGAGTGGAGAGGAATATGTGTCTGGTGGTGACATCTCACTGGACATGGCGGAAATGTGGCTAACGATCCTCTGGATGTGGATGCTGGTGGGATGGTAGGTGGTATGAAGCACAGCCTGGGTGACTGCTTCACAGAATACCTATGTTCTGTCTTCAAAAAACACCCTGAGCTTCTAGTCCGCCAGCGCCACATGCCGCCCTGATCCCTGGCCAACATCGGCTCAGTAGTTAGCACTGCTGCCTCACAGCATCAGAGACCCTGGTTTGATTCCACCCTTGGGCCACTGTCTGTGTGGAGGTTGCACATTCTCCCTGTGTCTGCGTGGGTTTCCTCCGGGTGCTCCAGTTTCCTCCCACAGTCCAAAGATGTGCAGGGTAGGTGGATTGGCCATGCTAAATTGCCCGTAGTGTTCAGGGATGTGTAGATTAGGTGGGTTGTAGGGGGATGGGTCTGGGTGGGATGCTCTTAGAGTCAGTGTGGACTTGTTGGGCCGAAGGGCCTGTTTCCACACTGTAGGGATTCTATGATCTATGATCTCTGCCTCAGGATGGCTACAGTGCTCCAGCGAAGTTCACAGAACAATGATTGTTTAATTGGCCATGATCTCACTCTGGATACTTGTGAAATATATTTCAATAAAGGGAAATTCTTCTTCTATTATCAGTTGAATTGGGATTGGGCATTGCTGGCATGGTCCACTTTTGCTATCCATCTTGTATTGCTCTTGAACTGACTGAATCTTTAGTCCATTTCAGATGGCAGTTAAGAGTCAACCACATTGTTATCTTCCAGTCTGGCACAAGACAAGTATTTGACTCTCACTTAAAACAGTGTGAGAACAATCCTACTTGTGTTTAAAATTACTTAATTGTAATGAGATTGAATGACAAAATTCTGAAGTTATAATATATCAGATATTTGAACATACTTGACAGGGGTTGTGCAATGAACTGCTGTTCTGGACTTGTGCACCGCTCTCCTTTGTACTGACTTGGACATTGGCACAATGGTTTGCAGCCATCAGCAAGGTTTGGTACACAGGTTCCTCCGTTGTTGCAGAATGGGGAAGGACAAGTGAAATTGAAACATGGCACTGCAAGGCAGATTGTACCATTTCCTAAAGTTGGGCAATAAAAAAGAATGCACATTAGGAATTTGAGTAGGCAGATGTCTGCAATAAAAATAAATGCTTGTACTTAACATCTATTTAATAATTAATTAATTAAAATTTTATGTGAATATGTATTTGAGTGGGTTTTTCAGTTTCCACAAAATATTACATCCAGGAGAGCAAATATAACACACAGTGACTCACACAGTGTGTCACACGTAGTGGAACATATGCAACCTACCCACATGCACACTGCTTTCTTTGAAGTGATGACAGCAAAGTCTCGCAGTAATTAGCAACATTATAATGTATTTCATGCATGTTTCTACTCAATACCATCAACAAGCATTTGCAAGTCATATATTTTTTGCTGGGTTTTCATCATTGTGATGGTTAGTGGAAATTGGGGATATCCTTGGCTTTGCATGACTACTTTCAGAAAAACTAGCTCTTGAGGTTTGATCTTTATTACGAAAGGTCTGGTGCAAGCTTCAGTTGCGCTCTGGATCTAGCCACAGGGGCTGCTGCCTGTGGAGACGAGCTGTTTTAAAGGCCTCCCTCAGTGCTGTGGGACTTTATCCCAGGTGCATTGAAAAACACAACAATCCTCACTCCTTAAACCCGTTTACCAGCCACACACACTCTCAGATGTCTCATGCCCCCTTAAACACTTCATGCCACCTCATAACCCATGCCAAGGTATGCCAGTCCTCTCCTCATTCCCGCATACAAAGGTATGCCCTCAGACAGGCCCCTTATGACTCTCGTGACACGGTGTGGCTCTTCCATACCCATTCACACACTATGCGCTATGTTGAGGAATTGAACTGTACGGTGGCAGTTGCCAGGATGAAAAAAGGTTCAAAAAAAGTTATGCATTCATAACTTTTTACAATGTTAAAAAGTTGCACCTACAATGGATCAGTACATAGGGAATTCCCATCCGGGGATTGCCACCTTGATATGGTGGACAAGCTTGAGTGCCCTGTTGAGATCGGGAACAATGCTGTCAGGAATTCTCAACGCCTGACAGGGCCATCCAAAATAGTAAAGTCAGAGGTGTGGAACCAGACAAAACATAATTTAAAACAAGGCCCCAGTGGTGATTCAGTAGAAGATATTCATGTGGTATCAATGGCTGTGACAGCAGATGAGGGCTGCAGCATGAGGAAGATCTCAGTTTCCTTGCCACTGAAACTGGAACTACCTCCATCCAAGGACCATGTGTCTACTAATGTGTAACAGAAAGACCCTGTCAAAGGCCAGCTGTGCAGTGAAAATCATCAACATACTCCACCTCTGAATTCTGAAAACTCAGTGGGTCGAGATTTGTGAGGGATCCTGGTTAATCTGTGTCAGGGTGTGTCTAGTCTCCAACCCAGCCAGAGTCCAGAAGATCAAGACCAGTGGCTGTGAATATTGACAGTTCCATGTGCATTCCTTTTACAAAGTATCAGTCATTGAGTATCTCTTCAGTCATTAATAAACTGCTTGTCATCCTGATTTACCTGAAGCATTGCCACAGGAGATAAAACAAATATTCATCAATTGAGTTGGATATTTGCAGAAGAAAGTTAAGTAATGTCTGCAGTACATTTTAGATTGCTCGTTCTTCACTCACTGAATCTGAGTGTTCCATTTGAAAGAGCATTGTCTAGCAGATTGGACTGGTCACGATGTTACCTGTGAATCCGTCTTTACATGTGCAGCTGAAATTCCCTGCTGTGTTAGTGCAGTCAGCATTGGGTGAACATGGTGAACTGTCACACGGATTAATGACATTACAGGATGTCCCATTGCCTAGAATTGAAGCAGTAATAGAAGGTTGGAGTTTAGAAATGGAAGTGTGTTTACATTAAACTTTCTTATGTTCTTTAAACATCGTGATGCAGCTTTGTCCACAATTAGGATCATACCATTGGTAGTTTATTCAAGAATGTAGCAAACCCAATGAAGTACAACAATTGTAAATAATAATAATTGATCATTTCCAAAGCCAATGAAGATGAAAGATAAGTTAAAGATGGTACATCCACAAATTTAATGTTGGTGTGTTCTTCAGTTACATGCTAATACTCTGATTTGGCTAATTGTCCTGGGAATTATTCTGAAAGAAAGCCTATGAGTGTAAAATGTTAAAGAATGCCATTAATGCAATGTTCCTGGGGGATTTGTCAGTCTCTGACTGCCCCTGGGATTTTAGTTCAGTGATGTACTTTACCTTCTGTCATTGATATCCTTTTATACACAGTTTATCTAGTTTCATAACTCTCTCTGGCTTTTGTGAGGCGCAACACTCCTTCATCTTCCTCAGGAGACTTTGGAAATTCAACTTGTCCAGAAGGACCCTCAACAAGTTTTACAGATGCTTGATAGAAAGCATTCTGTCTGGATACATAATGGCTTGCCAGGACCGTAAGAAACTACAAAAGGTTGAGTGCACAGCCCAGGCCATCACAGAAGCTAAACTTCCATCCACAAACTCCATCTACATTTGTTGTTCCCATGGAAAGGCTGCCAACATCATCAACGAACCCTTCTACTCTGGTAATACTCTCTTCCAACCTCTTCTGTCAGGCAGAAGATGCAGAAGCTTGAACACGTGCACCGACAGGTTCAAGAACAGCTTTTTCCTTGCTGTCATTAGATTGCTAAATGGGCCTCTCTAATTTCAAATCAAATGTCAACCTTGCTTTTGTGCACCTCTTGTGCAGTCGTAACCTTGTATGCCTTGCTCTGTCTAAGCACCCTATGATCTATATGTCCTTGTTTGCTGTGATCTGCCTGCACAGCTCACAAAACAAAACTTTTCACTGTACTTGGATACACATGACAACAATAAATCAATCAATTTTTCTCAATATCATATCATGGAAACTGACAGAACCCTCTCCTCTAAAGTTACACTCCAGATATTGTGGAAAATCATGGTGACTATTTGTATCAATTTGTCTGCTATTTCATGGAGGTGATCAAGAGCAAACAGTCAATCAAGGCCTGGCAGCTCGGAATGGACTGGCCATGGAGCTGTGGTGAGTGCTGATGGTGTGATGGAGGAGGGTTTTAGTAGGAAGGGGATTTTCTACAGCCGACTCCTTTCCAATGCTAGGTCCCCCGATCAGGAACTGAGAGCTAATAAAAAACGTAACCTTACCCATCCCCACTGGAAACCAAAAAGTGAACTTTCAAACCTTTTCTATTTGGGCACGTGGCATGGGGATAAGCTTGTTTGGTGCCGGATTAATTGTACACCTAATGGCCTCAATTAAAGAGTGGATTGTCAATAAGGAGTCCCTTGGTCTTCTTGCATCTGAGTGTGATTCTGACAGAGTTAGTAGGTGGTACAGTGTCCACTGTCATGGTCCCACGGAGTTAAATGACCTCCCCACCCCAAATTTGCTCTGGGGGTATGCATTAAATTCCCTTTATCTGTCACTGAAGTAATTGTTAATTAGTTTGTGTGATACAGTGCAGTTCAGGCCTGTGTTCCATTGATAGATTTAGTTCAGTATTGTTAATTGTGTCATTTTGAAAATGCTTGATAAAAGTTGAAATGTAAATTTTGCATTGTGAAAATGAATGGTCCTGTAAGCTGGAAAATTGTGAGTGTGCCTTAAACCCAAAGGCTCCCACACAAGACATTCACAACCCCTACCACCCCCTTTATCATGATCGCACCCCCGACCACCAAACCATCATCTCCCAAACCATCCACAACCTCATTACTTCAGGTGACCTCCCACCCACAGCCTCTAATCTCATCATTCCCCAACACCGCACCGCCCGCTTCTATCTCCTTCCCAAAATCCACAAACCTGACTGCCCTGGTTGACCCACTGTCTCCGCCTGCTCCTGCCCCACCGAACTTATCTCCACCTATCTCAACTCCATTTTCTTCCCCTTGGTCCAGGAACTCCCTACCTACGTCCGTGACACCAACCAAGCCCTCCACCTCCTCCAAAACTTCCAATTCTCTGGTCCCCAACACCTCATTTTTACCATGGATGTCCAGTCCTTATTCACCTGCATTCCCCATGCAGATGGCCTAAAGGCCCTCCGCTTCTTCCTGTCCCGCAGACCCGACCAGTCCCCCTTCACTGACACCCTCATCCACTTAGCCGAACTCGTCCTCACCCTCAACAACTTCTCTTTCAACTCCTCCCACTTCCTACAGACAAAGGGGGTGGCCATGGGTACCCGCATGGGCCCAAGCTATGCCTGCCTCTTTGTAGGATACGTGGAACAAACCCTCTTCCAAAGCTACACTGGCCCTATCCCCCACCTCTTCTTCTTGTTATATCGATGACTGTATTGGCGCTGCCTCGTGCTTCCAAGAGGAGCTCGAACAGTTCATCCACTTCACTAACACCTTCCACCCCAACCTTAAGTTCACCTGGACCATCTCTGATACCTTTCTCTCCTTCCTGGACCTTTCTGTCTCCATCTCTGGCATCCACCTGGAAACCGATATCCATTTCAAGCCTACTGACACCCACAGCTACCTAGAATACACCTCTTCTCACCCACCTTCCTGCAAAAAGGCCGTCCCCTATTCCCAATTCCTTCGCCTCTGCCGCATCTGCTCCCGAGATGAGGCATTCCACTCCTGGACATTCCAGACGTCCTCGTTTCTCAAGGACCGCAACTTCCCCTCCACAGTGGTCGAAAATGCCCTCGACCGTGTCTCTTGCATTTCCCGCAACTCATCCCTCACACTCCCTCCCCGCAATAACAACCAAAACAGAATCCCCCTCGTCCTCACGTACCACTCCACCAACCTCCGGATCCAACGCATCATCCTCCGACACTTCCGTCATCTGCAATCTGACCCCAGTACCAAAGGCATTTTTCCCTCTCCACCTTTATCTGCTTTCCGGAGGGACAACTCTCTCCGTGACTCCCTTGTCCGCTCCACACTCCCCTCCAGCCGCACCACCCCCGGCACTTTTCCTTGCAACCGCAGGAAGTGCTACACCTGCCCCTACACCTCCCTGCTCACCCCCATCCCAGGTCCCAAGAAGACTTTCCACATCAAGCAGATGTTCACCTGCACATCTGCTAATGTGGTATACTGCATCCGCTGTTCCCGTTGTGGCTTCCTCTACATCGGGGAAACCAAGCGGAGGCTTGGTGACTGCTTTGCAGAACACCTACGCTCGGTTCGCAACAAACAACTACACTTCCCAGTCGCGAACCATTTCACCTCCCCCTCCCACTCCTTGGATGACATGTCCATTCTGGGCCTCCTGCATTGCCACAGTGTTGCCACCCAAGAGCTGCAGGAACAGCCTCTCATATTACGCTTGGGATCCCTGCAGCCCAAGGGTATCAATGTGGACTTCACAAGCTTCAAAATCTCCCCTCCCACGACCGCGTCCCAAAACCAGCCCAGCTCATCCCCGCCTCCCTAACCATTCCTCCCACCTCAAGCCCCACCCCCATCTCCTACACACTAACCTCATCCCGCCTCCTTGACCTGTCCATCCTCCCTGGACCGACCTATACCCTCCCTAACTCCCCACCTACATTCACCTTTACTGGCTCCAACCCCGTCTCTTTGACCTGTCTGTCTCCTCTCCACCTATCTTCTCCTTTATCCATCTTCTATCTGCCTCCCCCTCTCTCCCTATTTATTTCAGAATCCCCTTCCCCTCCCCCATTTCTGAAGAAGGGTCTCGACCCAAAACATCAGCTTTCCTGCTCCTCTGATGCTGCTTGGCCTGCTGTGTTCATCCAGCTCTACACCTTGTTATCTCACATTCACAACTATGTCCTGTTAAGTTATAACATGTATATGACCATGCAAAATAATTTGTAAGAGTGCATACATTCAAAGAAATTGCCCACCTCCTCCCAAAGAGATACAGGATATGTTAGTTTTGAGGATGTTCAGCAGCAACTATAAATTTCATACACAGTTAACAAAATAGTTCCATCTCATTCATAAAATGGAAATTTTCAAAAACATTTTTTTACAATGAGATTAATGTTGTGAAAGGATTCCAACAGGTGCAAAGCTTCAAACCACACAGGTAGCCATAGAACTTTGAATCTTAGCAGAAGTGACAAAGTTGATAGATGAGGAAGGGCTGTGGATGTCATATACATGGACTTCAGTAAGGCGTTTGATAAGGTTCCCCATGGTAGGCTGATGGAGAAAGTGAAGTTGCATGGGGTCCAGGGTGTACTAGCTAGATGAATAGAGAACTGGCTGGGCAACAGGAGACAGAGAGTTGTAGTGGAAGGGAGTTTCTCAAAATGGAGAACTATGACCAGTGGTGTTGCACATGGATCCGTGTTGGGACCACTGTTGTTTATCATGTACATAAATGATCTGGAGGAAGGTATAGATGGTCTGATTAGCAAGTTTGCAGATGACACTAAGATAGGTGGAGTAGCAGATAGTGAAGGGGACTGTCGGAGAATGCAGCAGAATATAGATAGATTGGAGAGTTGGGCGGAGAAATGGCAGATGGAGTTCAATCCAGGCAAACGCGAGGTGATGCATTTTGGAAGATCCAATTCAAGAGCTAAATATACGGTAAATGGAAAAGCCCTGGGGAAAATTGATACACAGAGAGATCTGGGTGTTCAGGTCCATTGTACCCTGAAGGTGGCAACGCAGGTCGATAGAGTGGTCAAGAAGGCATACGGCATGCTTTCATTCATTGGACGGGGTACTGAGTACAAGAGTTGGCAGGTCATGTTACAGTTGTATAGGACTTTGGTTCGACCACATTTGGAATACTGCGTACAGTTCTGGTCGCCACATTACCAAAAGGATGTGGATGCTTTGGAGAGGGTGCAGAGGAGGTTCACCAGAATGTTGCCTGGTATGGAGGGGGCTAGCTATGAAGAGAGGTTGAGTAGATTAGGATTATTTACATTAGAAAGATGGAGGTTGAGGGGGGACCTGATTGAGGTCTACAAAATCATGAGAGGTATAGGCAGGGTGGATAGCAAGAAGCTTTTTCCCAGAGTGGGGGACTCAATTACTAGGGGGCACGACTTCAAAGTGAGAGGGGAAAAGTTTAAGGGAGATATGCGTGGAAAGTTCTTTACGCAGAGGGTGGTGGGTGCCTGGAACGCATTGCCAGCAGAGGTGGTAGAGACGGGCACAATAGCGTCATTTAAGATGTATCTAGACAGATACATGAATGGGCAGGGGGCAGAGGGATGCAGATCCTTGGAAAATAGGCAACAGGTTAAGATAGAGGATCTGGATCGGCACAGGCTTGGAGGGCCGAAGGGCCTGTTCCTGTGCTGAAATTTTCTTTGTTCTTTGTTCTTTGTAATCCACATTCCCTATTTATGACACAATCAACATATTCTGGTATGTAATCCCAGTTTAACTTGCCAAAACCCTGTTTGGAATGCTGTTCATAGAAGGAAACTGTGTAAGGTAAATGGGTGAGGGGCGTAGGTGCCAGGTCCATGAGATATCTGGTAGATAGGTGAAAAGGTAGGATGATTGATATGGGGGTGACAGGATAGGATGGTAGACAGATTGGCTGTCAATGGGTGAGAAGTGGGCTATCAGGGAGTTAGGCTGCCTGTTAGGTTAAGGGTCAAGGTGGCAGATAAGTGGGTTAAAGGACAGTATTGGTTCAGAAATTGGGAAGGATCATGGTGTTAAATTTGAGTTGGAGCAGTGGAGAGAAGGAGGTTTTAAGGGTGATTGTTGTAGGGGAAGCCAAGTCAGTGAAATGAAGAGGTTAGCCAACCTGGGTGCTTGCAAAAGTCAGTACTACTGTCTCATTATAGTTTGATCGGGTCTTATTCTTCAAACATATCCTGGGTAACTATCTAGGTAAGTGAGTCAGATCCCTCCAAAGTCTCTGACTTCACCTCAGAACAGGACATCTGTACCAAGGTTTCTGGAGGCAGGGCATTCGCGCATTGGAAGTTTAAAATTCTGTGGGAATTCTGAGTAGTCAGTGGATCGAGATTTGTGAGGGATTCTGGTGAACCCATGTTAGGATGCGTTTAGTCTCCAACCAGCCAGAGACCAGAAGACCGAGAACAGTGACTATGCAAATTGTCAGTTGCGTATGCATTCCTTTTGCAAAGTGTCACTCATCGAGTATGTCTTCAGTCATTAGTAAACTGCTTGTCATCCTGATTTACCTGAAGCGTTGCCAGAGGAAATAAACTAAATATTCATCAGTTGAGTTGGACACTTGCAGAAGAAAATCGTAATATCTGCAATACATTTTAGATTGCTTGTTCTTCACTCAATAAATCTGAGTGTTACATTTGAAAGAGAAATGTCTAGCAGATTGGACTGGTCACAATGTTACCTGTGAATCCTTCTTTACATGTGCAGCTGAAATGTCCTGCTGTGTTAGTGCAGTCAGCATTGGGTGAACATGGTGAACTGTCACACGGATTAATGACACTACAGGATGTCCCATTGCCTAGAATTGAAGCAGTAATAGAAGGTTGGAGTTTAGACATGGAAGTGTGTTTACATTAAACTTTCTTATGTTCTTTAAACATCATGACGCAGCTTTGTCCACAATTAGCATCATACCATTGGTAGTTTATTCAAGAATGTAGCAAACCCAATGAAGTACAACATTGTAAATAATAACAATTGATCATTTCCAAAGACAATGAAGATGAAAGATAAGTTGAAGATGATACATCCACAAATTTAATGTTGATGTGTTCTTTAGTTACATGCTAATAGTCTGATTTCACTAATTGTCCTGGGAATTATTCTGAAAGAAAGCCTATGAGACAGTGTAAAATGTTAAAGAATGCCATTAATGCAATGTTCCTGGTGGGTTTGTCAGTCTCTGCTAGCCCCTGTAATTTCAGTGCAGTGATGTACTTTACCTTTTGTTATTGTATCCTTTCATATAGATTTCATCTCCTCTCATGACACATGCTCCCTCTAGATTTTGTTACTTTACTTATTACAATGTAAGCCACAAACTGACAGAACCCTTTCCACTATAATTACACTGCGTATTGTGGAAATTCATGGGAATTGTCACTTTAAATTTGGTTGGTTTTTAATGGATGTCATCAAGACCAAGCAGTCAATCAGAAACTGCCAGCTCTGAACGATCTGGCCATTGATGTGTAGTGGCTGTGGTACGTAATAATTCGACCAGATCTTATTCTCGTAACATTTCCTGGTTAACTAACCAGTTAATTGAGCCAGATTATTCCAAATCTCTGACTTTACCTCAGAATAGGGCATCTATTCAGAGGGTTCTGGAGATGGGCTATTGCTCATTAAAAGTTTAAATCTCAGTTGGAATTCTGGATAGTCAGTGAGTCGAGACTTGTGAGGACTGCAGGTGCAGCTCTGTCTAGGTGCATCTGGTCTCCAACCAGCCAGGGATCGGAAAATCAAGACCAGTGACTGTGCATATTGACAGTTCCAAAGGCATTCCTTTTGCAGAGTCTCAGTCATGGAGTGTCTCTTCAGTCATTAATAAGCTGCTTGTCATCCTGATTTACCTGCAGCATTGCCATAGGAGATAAACTAAATATTCATCAATTGAGTTGGACATTACTTGACTTTCTTCTGCAAGTGTCTGCAATACATTTTAGATTGGCTCTGTGTAAGATCTGGCTTAAATTAAATCTGAATGTTCCATTTGAAAGAGCATTGTCTAGCAGATTGGACTGGTCACGATGTTACCTGTGAATCTTTCTTTACATGTGCAGCTGAAATGTCCTGCTGTGTTCGTGCAGTCAGCATTGGGTGAACATGGTGAACTGTCACACGGATTAATGACATTACAGGATGTCCCATTGCCTAGAATTGAAGCAGTAATAGAAGGTTGGAGTTTAGAAATGGAATGTATTTACATTAAAATTTCTTATATTCTTTAAACATCATCACACAGCTTTGTGCCGAATTAGCATCATACCATTGGTAGTTTATTCAAGAATGTAGCAAACTCAATGAAACACAATAATTGGAAATAATAATAACTGATCATTTCCAAAGCCAATGAAGATGAAAAGTTGAAGATGATACATCCACAAATTTAATGTTGGTGTGTTCTTCGGTTACATGCTAATCGTCTGATTTGGCTAATTGTCCTGGGAATTATTCTGAAAGAAAGCCTATGAGACAATGTAAAATTTTAAAGAATGCCATTAATGTAACATTCCTGGCAGATTTGTCAGTCTCTTGCAGCCCCTGGAATTTTAGTGCTGTGATGCACTTTACCTTCTGTCATTGTATCCTTCCACATATATTTCATCTTCTCTCATGACACTTGCTCCAACTGGATTTTGTTACTTTTCTTAATACAATGTAAACCATAAACTGACAGAACCTTTTCCACTATAAGTAAACTGCCGATATTGTGGAGGAGATAGCAGGAACTGCCAATGCTGGAGTCTGAGATAACAAGATGTGGAGCTGGAGGAGCACAGCAGGCCAGGCAGCATCAGAGGAGCAGGAATGCAGACGTTTTGGGTCGGGACCCTGTTCCAGAAAATTCATGGCAAATGTTAGTTTAAATATGGCTGGTTTTTATTGGATGTCATCAAGACCAAGCAGTCAATTGGAAGTTGACAGGTCTGAACGATCTGGCCACGGATGTGTGGTGGCTGTGGTACATAATAACTCAACCAGATCTTCTTCTTGTAACATCTCCTGGTTAACTAACCAGTTAAGTGAGTCAGATCATTCCAAATCTCTGACTTTACCTCAGAATTGGCCATCTATTCAGACGGTTCTGGAGATGGGTAAATTGCTCATTGAAAGTTTAAATCTCAGTTGGAATTCTGAATAGTCAGTGAGTCAAGACTTGTGAGGACTCCAGGTGCACCTCTGTCCAGGTGCATCTGGTCTCCAGGAGCCAGTGAGTGGAAGATCAAGACCAGTGACTATGCATATTGACAGTTCCAAAGGAATTCCTTTTGCAGAGTCTCCGTCATTGAGTTTCTCTTCAGTCATTAATAAGCTGCTTGTCATCCTGATTTACCTGCAGCATTACCACAGGAGATAAACTAAATATTCATCACTTGAGTTGGACATTTGCAGAAGAAAGTCAAGTAATGTTTGCAGTCGGCATTGGGTGAGCACTGTGAACTGTCAGGTGGTGTGTTAATAAATGTTAGTAGTTCCATTTGGCTAATTCTCTTGGGAATTAGATTGAAAGAAAACCTATGAGATAATGTAAAATTTTGAAGAATTCCATGAATCCAATGTTACTGGGGGATTTGTCAGTCGCTGATGAAACATTGTTTCATCTTACCTCAGGCGACTTTGGAAATTCAACTTGTCCAGAAGGACCCTCAACAAGTTTTACAGATGCACGATAGAAGGCATTCTATCTGGGTACATAATGGCTTGCCAGGACCGTAAGAAACTACAAAAGGTTGTGTGCACAGCCCAGGCCATCATGGAAGCTAAACTTCCATCCACAAACTCCATCTACATTTGTTGTTCCCATGGAAAGGCTGCCAACATCATCAACGAACCCTTCCACTCTGGTAATACTCTCTTCCAACCTCTTCTGTCAGGCAGAAGATGCAGAAGCTTGAACACGTGCACCGACAGGTTCAAGAACAGCTTTTTCCTTGCTGTCATTAGATTGCTAAATGGGCCTCTCTAATTTCAAATCAAATGTCAACCTTGCTTTTGTGCACCTCTTGCGCAGTCGTAACCTTGTATGCCTTGCTCTGTTTAAGCACCCTATGATCTATATGTCCTTGTTTGCTGTGATCTGCCTGCATAGCTCACAAAACAAAACTTTTCACTGTACTTAGGTACATATGACAACAATAAATCAAATCAATTTTTCTCAATATTATATACGCTGGAAACTGACAGAACCCTCTCCTCTAAAGTTGCACTCCAGATATTGTGGAAAATCATGGTGACTATTTGTATCAATTTGTCTGCTATTTCATGGAGGTGATCAAGAGCAAACAGTCAGTCAGACCCTGGCAGCTCGGAATGAACTGCTTTGGAGATGTGGTGAGTGCTGATGGTGTGATGCAGGAGGGTTTTAGCAAGAAGGGGTCTCTCCAACTTCTTCATAATTCTGGGGTCCTTGATCAGGCACTGAGAATCAACAAAAAAGCGACCTGATACATCCTCAGTGGAAGCCACAAAAAAACCTTTCAGCATGTTTTAATTGGGCACTTGGCATCATGACAGGTATGTCTGCAGTTGGATTAACTGCACAGTGAAAGGTCTTAATCAGAGTGGGGAGGTTGTTAATAAGTGGCCCGAGGGTAATTCTGACACAGGTGTATCGATGGTGTCGTATCCATTGTCACTGCCACACTATGAAGTGATCTCCCTGCATCAAACTGGATTTGGGGGTGTGCATTAATTTCTCCCCTACATGGCATTGAAATAATTATTAATTAGTTTGTTATGTAGTGTACAATCAAGACTAGTTTAGGTCTGTGTTCTGTCGGTAAATTCAATTCTGGTTTTGCTAACGATGGTATTTTGAAAATAATTTATAAAATTTGAAATGTAAATATTGTATTAGGAAAATGAATGTTCCTCTAAGTTGAACAGTTGAGACTCTGCATAAACGCAATGGCTCACGTGCAAGCAATGTGCAAGTCTGGCCTTCTCAGACATGGTCTGAGTATGGGAAAAAAAATTGTTAGAGATCACGCACACAACAAAATTATTCTTCCTATTCTCCCCCGCTACCCATGCCAAAAAAAATGATAGAGGCTTTGTTACTGGTAATGTATATCAGCAGCAACTATAAATTTGAAACTATTTCCATATCATTCATCAAAATATACATCTTTCAAAGTTTTCACAATTGGACGAATAGTGTAAAAAGACAAATACCAATGGTTTTGATTTGGTTTCATTCTGGGTGTACTTCAGTAGTGAACCTGAGGCAGAAGCATGGAATTACTGACAGCAACATCTGTTATTCCACGATCAACAGTGCTTACGTGGAGTCCAGAGGTTGCTGTCAGTTTCAGAGAAACAATGGCCCAAATCCTCTGGTCAGGACTGGTATCCCTATTTCCAACCCAGATCAAACAGGATGCTATGACCTTATTTTCTTTTCAATTTTCAGATTTGATTTCCACTGCATCCCAGCAGACACACGGGCAGTAACCCATTGAAATCATTGAATCCCTACAGTATGGAAACAGGTCCTTCGGCCCAACAAATCCACACCGACCCTCGGAGCATCCCATTCAGACCCATCCCCCATACCCCACCTATTCTATACATCCCTGAACACTACGGGCAATTTAGCATGGCCAATCCACCTAGCCTACATATCTTTGGACTGTTGGAGAAAACCGGAGGACCCAGAGGAAACCCACGCAGACATGAGGAGAATGTGTAAACTCCACACGGACAGTCACCCGAGGGTGGAATAGAACCCAGTTCTCTGGTGCTGTGAGGCAGCAATGCTAACCACTGAGCCACCGTGCCACCCTAAACAAAGGCTGACCTGATCAGAGAGCACTCATTATGCCGAAACCCGAGATTGAACAGATAGGCTGCATCAGAACTCTGAACCTTTGCTGAATCCACATTCCCTGTTTTATGACATGAGCAACCATGTTCTGGTAAGTAAGCCCAGTTTAAAGCTCCTAAAGCTGCTTTGAAATGCTACTCAGAGAAGGTAACTGTGTAAGGTGAATGGGTGAGGGGGTAGGTGCCAAGTTGGTGAGAGGGCATGGTATCTGGTGAATGTGTGGAGAGGTATGAATGGCAGATGTGGTGATGACAGAATACAATGTTAGATGGATTGATCATAGAATCCCTACAAAGTGGAAACAGGCCCTTCGGCTAAACACATCCACACCGACCCTCAGAGGATCCCACCCAGACCCATCCCCCTTTTCACTACGGGTTAATTTAGCATGGCCAAACCACCTAGCCTGCACATCTTTCGACTGTGGGAGGAAACCGGAGCTCCCAGAGGAAACCCATGCAGACATGGGGAGTACGTGCAAACTCCACACAGACAGTTGCCTCAGGGTGGAATCAAACCTGGGTCCCTGGTGCTGTGAGGCAGCAATGCTAACCACTGAGCCACCATGCCGCCCATGCCATGCCGTTGGGATTGGGTGCCAATGGGTGAGAGGTATGGTGTAAGGGAGTTAGGCTGCCACTTAGGTTAGGTGTTAAGGTGGCAGGCAAATGTTTAAAAGGGTAGTTTGGGTTCAAGTGTGATTGCACGAAGATGGCTTCTCCACAGGCTTCTCCTTCTTCCCAATGCTGGGTCCCTCGATAAGGCACCGAGTGGCTTACGAAAATTAATCTATTCCATCCTCACTGGAAGCCAAAAGTAAGCTGTAAGATTTTTTATTTGAGCTTCTGAAATGGCAACAGGCTTGTTTGCTTCTAGATTAGTTGCCCGCTGAAAGATCTGAATCTGAGTCGGTGTGTTTGAGTCCATAAGTGGGCTCACATCTGTGTGTAATACTGACAGAGGTGAGTCTGTGTCAGTACAGACACTCTCCCACATTATCAAGTGGCACCTCCCGAGCAAGCCTGATTTGGGGTAATGCATTAGGTTCCCCTCTATTGTGTCACTGAGCTAATTATTAATTAGTTTGTTATGTGAAGAATGATAGAGACTAGTTCAGGTCTGTGTTCCATGATAAATTTAATTTTGCCATTGTTCTTGCTGTCATTTTGAAAATGTTTTGTCATCTATAAAATTTAAATTTTGCATTTGGATACATTATAAGTAAAGAAACTTGGATGGATGTCTTTAAGAATGAGCTTTTTCCTTGAGTTATCTTACTTCTAATGAAATGCTGGAGGGATAGATTTGAAAATCATTTATTTACCTGGACAAAGCAAACTTTTAAGTGGAGGCATGCAATCAATTAATTGGAAATACTTGGAGGAAAATTTGACTTTGACTTCGAGCAGCAATTTCTTTCATGGAAAGAAAAACACCTACACAAATGATTTAATGTATTTTCTTCATATTTCACGAAGAAATTTGTGACTTTCAAAATAGTGAAACTAAAAACTCAATGAATTTGCTATGTTTTGTTTAAAGAATCGAGATAATTGTATAAAAACATGATTATGTCACTACACTATTATTATTTGGTTTCACATACCTGAAAATCCTGAGTTGCAGGTACAATTATAACTCTGCACTATATTCGTGCATGTTGCATTTGGAGAACAGGAATTATTGCTGTTACACTCATCTATATCTGTTAGGAAATATGCACAAAGTTATCTGAGTAATACAGACACATTTTGCATAACTTTTGTGAAATATGACCTTTAAAAGTGTGTTACCAATGCAACGTATGCCATTTCCTGCCAATCCTCTGGGACAGGAGCCACAACCAGAAGAGGAACAGTCTACCCCTGGGAAACAGCTGACCACCTGGCATATCTCGATTTTATCTTGACAGTTGGTACCAGTAAATCCAGCTGTACAGTTACAAGCAGCTTTCTGTAGAAAAGCAATGCACAACATTTTTGGTTGGTGATGAATATTCTTCATAAGGAAATGGAGGGTTAAGCATTTCTAAATTAAACTAAATGAAAATTTATGCTGATTCAGTGATCAGATTCAATGCACACTGATTCTCTTGTCAAAACTGTATCATTTGGAAAAATATACCAAGATGGGACAAGGCTGGCTCCCAGAAAGGAGAAGCAAAAGAATGGATGCTAGAAATGATGACTGCATTTAGCTACTTTTCTTCACAGTAATCCATGAATTATAGATTTATGGTGGTGTGCAGCAACTGCTGGATCAGGCACCGAGTTTCTAATAAAAAGGGACCCTGCTGATGTGTCCTGATTGGATCTGACCAACATGTCATTCAAGACCCATAGTACTAGATCACTTTTAACGGCCTCTGAAAGGGTCTATAAAACCACTACAAAAAAAATTACAAAAAAACTAGATCAATCACTTGGCATTGATCTCAGCACCTGACAGACAGAAGTCCAACTAGCCCAGTCAACCCTAAACAGAATTAGGGGTCACTAACCTCTGGGGGACTTATGCTGAGATTGAGTGAGTTGTTTGATGGATGAATCAAGCACCAATTTGACATAGCCATACTTCCAGAAACATACCTTTAAATCAATGTTCCAGACTCTGGCAATATATCCATGGGGGTGGCTGGTTTGAGAAGCAGGAAAACCCACCAGTGATGGCAACATAACAATATGGAGATGAGAAGGAGTAGAGCTTTCAGTCCACAATCTTGACTCTGGCCCTCATGAAGACTGATAGCATCGGATCAAACATGGACAAGGAAACCTCCATGGAGTACCACTTACCATTCTCCCTCTGTTGGTGACAGTAGTCCTCCATTTTGAATGTCACTCGAAAGAGGCACTAGGAGTAGAAAAGCCACAGAATATACTCTGGGCGGGCAGTTTGAATGCCCACTATCAAGAGTTATTCAGTAGCATCACTGCTGATTGAACTGGCCAATTTCCAAAGTACAGAACTACTAAAAGGGATGAAACTCAGGAACTAACTAGAAAGAAAATCCAACTTTACTATATCATGAACATTTTTATAGATGTGTATGTCCATGATTATACTGGTAGCAGTAATCACCTTGTCATTGCAGAGAATAATTTCCATCTTCCATTATGTTGGGTTAACATACTAAATGGAGTAATTCAGAACAGAAATAGTACAGGAACAAAGAAACAGAAGTAAGCAACTTAATCCTTTAGCCTGTTTTATCATCATTCAGTGAGATTGTGGATGATCTGCAGCATAGCTCCATATATCCACGTGTGTCCACATCTCTTAATATCTTTGGTTGATAAATGTCTTCTCAGTTTTAAAACTAACAATTAATTGAGCATGACTGACCGTTTGTCGAAGGCAGATCTAAATTATATCATAATTTTTATGAATAAATATTGCCTAATTTCAACCGTAATAGTGTGGCTCTAATATTCTGAATATTCCCTTTTGTCCCAGTTGAATTAGTTTCTCTAAATTTAAATTATCTTTTCACTTAATATCCTAATATCAAAATGCCATTTTCAGAGAATTCCAGAGAATACAATCCTTATTTGTTTACTCTGTCCTTGATACTTAATCCTTAGAGTCCCGGGACTAGACTTTCAGCAGAGTAGAGTTATGTCCATTATGCCAAAAATGGTGAAAGTGACCAGAAATTATAGGTCCTGCCCCTGAACACAGCACTCCACATTTTCAGAGGAGATTAAAAGGAGTTGGTTCAGGATTCGCCATACAAGGCAGCTGGTCAGAAATATCATCAGCTGCCTCTATTCCTGTCTGATATAAGTGAGGTAGGTGTCTGAAATGAGCAGGTTAAACCATGTATGAACATGTCTGAACCTTGTGGTTTCATTTGGATGGCCTTTTGTAAACATAGCATACTCCTTTGGAGCTGATGCTTGGATATCTTTAAGGAAGATAAAGCACTCTTTTGCAGAGGTCAGTTCCCTTTTTAGAGAGGTTAGGTGTCCTTTGGAATTGTCAAAAGTAGTTAGGCTTGTGTGAAAGACGTACAGAAACTCAATGGAATTTATAACGTCCAAGTACAATCAGAGTTCTCAAAGAACCGTCAAAGTTGTCAAGTGGATGTGTCAAGACTTTTAAAGGAAAATAACAGCTTTTTAATAATTGAAAAATGTCTGGATTGCTCAAAAAGAGGTTGTATTCTATATCACACTGCCTGTTAATAAACCTAAGGATTTCCAATGTTGAATTAGTGCTGCCTACCTTATTTCACAAAGTACCATTATCAATGTCTTCCATTTCACAGTTTGGCTAACAGCTACACATAGTTTTGGACAGTTGATGTGGCGGTATGAATTCTAATTCTTGTTGCAATTGCAAAGAAGTATTTGTTTTCATGGTTTTTTGAGTAAATGAATTTAAATTTGGTATTTTATTTTGTGAATGATATTTTTTATCAACATAGTAAAGTCTGTAATACACTTACTTTATTAAATAGAACTAAATACCTTAAATACAAGGTAAAAGGATAAAGGGTGGTGGGTGGGATCATGGATTGGCATAGAGTCTGTAAAGAGCCAACGTGGATATGGGACATGGGTTAATATGGGGGTGGGAGCTCTGGAGATATTGTATAGGAGCATGCGTGTGGATGTTGTGGGGGTCGGGGGTGGATAGAGGGGAAGAGAATGGTACAGCTGGTAGGGACGGTTATTGGGGTGGTCACAGAACATTAGGAGTCATGCACTGTCATAGTTGGAGCATGGAGAGTGCAGGGTGGTGACGGATAAGGAATGTTTTATGTATTAATTTTCATTCTATAAAATTTGGATACAGTGCCAGTATCTTTATGCAGCTTGGCTGCCTATCCTGCATTCACACTTGACATCCTCCTGTGGTCTTCCCAGGCTGCTGACCATACCTTCCCATCCAGTCTGACTATTCCCTCTTTGGGCTGCTTTTAAAGATTGGATTCTCAGAGTCAGGAATTCCATGTCTCTCTGGACCCAATCGAGGATCATTTACTGGCTTCAAAAAGAAATTGGATGGCACTTAGATGAAATACACCTGCAGGACCACTTGAGGGCCATAACATCTAGTCCACGGAACACATACTGACTCTCCTCAGAGCAATCCAATTATTCCCACATTTTCCCTTGATTCCTCTGGACCTGCAGGCTAATTTCCTCCAAGTGCCCACCTAATCTCCTTTGGAAACCAGTGATTGCTTCCACTCCTCCATCCTCATGGTCACAGGTACAGGCAAAGTGCCTAATGCCTCTCTCACCCAATGGGAGATGAGTCGGTGGCAGGCGAGACAGCACTGGAATGTCCATGGGCTACATTTCACAAACCATCTTTAAATAAGCAGTGGGTGGGATGGGGTGGGAGAGGGGTTAAGTGCAGTCCAACAAAGCAGCCCATGCACACATGCAGAAACATTCTGGGCAGTAGCAAATACATTCACACCATACAAGTACAAAGCAATAGTCACCGTCAACAAGAGAAAGCCTCAATATCTCCTCTTGACATTCAATGGCTTTACTATTGCTAAACTCACCACCAAGTCAATCTTGACCAGCAACTTAAGTGGATCAACCACATAATTTCTGTGGCTAAAGCAGCAGATTATAGTTTGGTATTCTACAGCAGTAATTCATCTGCTGACTCCTCCAACTCTTTCTATAGTCTACAAGGCATAAATCAATTGTTTGGTGGAATACTTTCCACTTAATGCTTATAGCTCCAACACTGAATAAGTGAGCCAGCTTTGTTCAAGCGGTTTGAAATTACTAATCTTTGCAATACATTTCACGTGTTAGGAATATAAAAGCTAGCAGGCTATAACAGGATGCTGATTTGGTCCAAGCCAATTTCTCACTGATGGTGCAATTTCAGTCCCAGATTAACTAGATAGAGATTGAAGGATATAGTAAGATAGATTTAAGCTACATGAAAAAGAAAGGGAAGCAATATATTTGCCTAATATATTTGCTTTTTTTCTAATATTGAGGTGAATGAGCTGCTCCAGGACTCACCTGTACATATTTGTGGTTAATCAGTTTAATTACATTTCATTTTCTACCATTAGTATTGTAAGTTAGCTTGATGGTATTAAAATTGTTGATAGGTCAATCATAATTAAATCAATTTTTTTTCATTTAAACACTCACATAAACAGAGGAGCCATTGATTTGAGTAATTTCATTGTTAATGCATTCTCCATTCACACTGCAGTTGCATAACACCAACTGGGGCCTAAGAACTGAGGACAGATTATTGTACCCAATTGCTTCAATTTCAAACGATATTCCATTTGTGGTCTTTGGATGCCAGATCAAAGTTCCATTTTCTGTGGAGTTTTAAAACAAAATAAGTCAAAAGGTATTGTATAACTGATAAATTAAATTAACCCTGCCTGCTACTCACATTTTCTAAATTCAAACAAGTAACTACATGACTAAAACCATACTGAAAGTTGCTTTATATAGCAATAACAATTTGAATGAATGAGGAAATCTCAAGAAAGGCTAAATTGACTTTTAAATTTCATTAATTATTGTCCTGAAATAATCCTAAAACATGCCTTAACATATTCAATAAAGTCATTTGTAGAATCTGAAAGTAATAAAATCTCACCTTTTATAATTTTGTTTTCCTTTTAACAGTGAAGTTTGCCTCATGCTAAACTTTTACTATTCAAAGCAGAATACTGTATTTTTAACCATGCCAGTTTTACCCTCAAGTTTATTATCTACAATAGACTTATTAAGTGTACACTGTTTGGGCCAAGTTTTAGCTCATGATGGTGTACCAACACTTGCAAAGAATTCTTAAAAGGATGTTAATTGTTGAAGAGGAGCAGTTCCTCCTGCATCAGTGTGGATGTTTGAACTGTGCTGTTACTATATTCTCTGCAAACAATGTAATGTCAAACCATTAGAAGTTCTGTACAATCAACTCATCTTTACTGGTAAAAATCAAAAGAACTGCGGATGCTGTAAATCAGGAACAAAAACAAAGTTGCTGGAAAAGCTCAGCAGGTCTGGCAGCATCTGTGGAGGAGAAAACAGAGTTAACGTTTCGGGTCCGGTGACCCTTCCTCAGAACTGCTGAGCTTTTCCAGCAACTTTGTTTTTGTTCATCTTTACTGGTAACTGGTGATTAAAATGGCTCAGGCTCAATTGATCTAGAGATGCTGAACATAAGGTATATTCTAAGCTAGGCTTGAAAATGAACATTAGATTGCTCCTATAAGCCACAATGTTTTGAAATGAACATCATCCAGGGCAAAACATTACCTGTTACATTCAATTCCTGGGATATGTAAGGAATGAATACAGCATTATTTCCCTCTTGGTCTATTGCTTGATAGTAAGAAATATTTTGCTGAAACAGTTGTGCATAAATAACTTCTGGTCCTGTAATGGTTGGTGGATATGAATCTAACATGGGGTGAAAAAATGAAATAAATTAATATCCATACATGAAATGCTTATGAGCACAACACCAACGATATCAGTTAAGTATAACTCAAACATTTTCAGGCCAAGTAGCTGCTTTCAAGATATACAAGGCTTGCTCAGGATAGTTACAAGCAAATGTAAATAGAGAGATTTTCTTTATCTACCTCAAACAAATAAATAACAAACAATGGTTCTTTAATTTTGGAAAATCACAACTGCTTACTCAGCATTGCATTGACTTCTGTAAATTCCGTGTTTCCCTTTGCTGTTGCCAATCCGATCTCTTTCTTTCCTGTACTTATTGCATCAAAAATGCACTGAGTGTTATTTTTACACTCAGTGGCCAACAAATTATACAAGGTCTCATTCTGTTGCTGGAGATCTTCCAGAAAGCGAGGTGTAAATGAATTGTTTGGAACACTTCTTCCAATTGTGAAAATGGAACTCTCCCGGGGCACTTCCCCTGTTGACCAAGATAAACAATCAATCAGTTTGATGGATATTGCATATCGGACATACAAACTAATGAAAAGCACTGTGTCTCTTTTCTCCATTCAAATATTCAACATGACTCAAGAATTCTATTTGTTTAACATTAAAGGTAGAAGGTAAATTCACCATAGTCCTCTGACAACATAGACAGAAATGATGGGTGATGAGTTTAACGCGAGGGTCACAATACTTGAGGCAAGGTTGAGAAGGAAAGAGCTTTTTGGCAATTTCAGCAAGTGTGGAAAGTGAACCCATCTGATGGTATCACTCTGCATCAGAAACCAGCCATCCAGCCAACTGAGCTACACAACCCAAGTCATATCATGTTTGCGAACCTTACCTTTCTACCTTCATAACTTTCAAGTCACATACTACTACACATGTTTACAAGCTAAGATTGTTGCTGCTGCATTGTTTTCCTTTAAGACCTTTGCTCTTTTGAACTTGCACCACAGATTACTATCATTAAACCATAAGACCAAAAGATGTAGGAGCTGAAGGCGGCCATTCAACCCATCAAGTCTGCTCTGCCATTGAATGAGATCATGTCTGATCTGATAATTCTCAACTCTAATTTTCTGACTTGTTCCCAACCTACTCAACCTCTCCTCATAAGACAGTCCCTGCATACTTAGTAACAGCCCAGTGAACCTTCTCTGGACTGCCTATAATTCCAGTGGATATTTCCGTGGATGGACCTAAAACTGTAATCAATATTCCAGTTGTAGTCTTGTATAATTCTAGTGAAACCTCTCGACTTTTATACGTCTTTCTCTTTGAAATAAAGGCCAACATTCCATTTGCCTTCCCCATTAGCCCCTGAACTTGGATGCTATTCCTTTGCAATTCACAAATGAGGACTCCCAAATCTCTCTGTTTCATAGCTTTCTGCAATATATCTCCACTTAGATACTATTCAACTCCTCTATTCTTCCTGCAAAAGTGTATAATTTCATGTTTCCAACATTATATTACATTTGCCAAGTATATGCCCATTTAATTAACCTGTATATGACCTCTGCAGATCCTGTATATCATCATTACCACTTGCCTTCGCACCTATTTTTATCATCCATAAACTTGATTATAGTACATTCACTTGCCTTATCCAAGTCATTAATATATAGCTACACCTATAAAGTGTATATCTATGTCTATATACAACATATAGTAAATAATTGTGGCCCTAGCACTAATCCCTGTGATGAACCACTAGTTACAAGTTGGCTTCCTGAAAATGTCCCCTCCCTTATTCAACTCTGTCTTCTATTGGTCAACTAATCATCTATCCAAACTGATATACCATCTCCAACATTGTGGTCTCTTAACTTAATAAGTAGCCTGATGAGTGCTGCCTTATCAAATGCCTTCAGAAAATCCAAACACATGTAATGCATCCCCTTTATCTACCCTGCTTGTTACCTCTTCAAAGAATTTGAATAAATTTGTCAGGCATGATTTCCCTTTCATAAAGCTTTGCTGACTCTGCTTGATCGTATTAAGTATTCCTAAATGTTCTGCAATTCCATTCTTTATAATCGACAGTAACATTTTGCCAATACAGACATTAAACAAATTAGCCCATTATTTCCTGTTTCTTGTCTCCTTCCCTTTTTATGCAAAAGGTGTTACATTGTCAGTGACTCTTCTTCAAAACTGCAAAAGATCCATAATAGATTTGAAACATTAACTCCTATTATTTCTCCACAAATGCTGCCAGACCTGCTGAGTTTCTTTCGCAAAGTAGGTTTTTATCACAGATCTCCAGCATTGCAGTATTTTGCTTTTATTCAACTAATCATGATAGTTTTGTGAATTCTGATAAAAGATTCAATCATCATATGGATGCTACTAAATATTTCAATGTTGGATAGCATGAGGTGTTCATACTCCAGAATTTGTGGAAAGTGCATGGTAAGGGTCACTTCATTCTACAAGTGAAATATATTTTACAAACTCCCAAGCATCTCCATAAGCTCCAAAATATTATTTTTCTCATAACAATTATGATGTGTCACTATCTGAATACTGTAATGAACTACCACTCAGATAAGAATATCATTTATAGGGGATCATCATGTGTTATTGGATAAATAACTGACATAGTAACCCTAACTAATTTCTCCCAAACCACACAGCCAGGCTGTAGCATTAGCAAGTTTAATCAGAGTGACCCTACCACTGTCCCAATTAGGACCGGCTATTTGGCACCCACGGGTGATTGAATATCCATTTTCTGGTCAGTACAAGACAGTTACTTACCTGTTTAATAAACTGAGTACATTAGAGGAATCAAACTCATTGTTACAAAATAATCACTATATCCTGTGATTATATAGCAATAATAAGCCTATTTATGAATGATAATGCCATCCCAGACTAAATAACAGACAAATATGACACTGTTTATCATCTTGAATGGAATATATAGAGAGTAGCAACTTCTGTGGAGGAGGAGGAGGAGGAGGAGGAGGAGGAGGAGGAGTGTGTGTGTGTGTGTGTGTATGTGTCTTTTTTCCCTGGAGGTCCAACATTAAATTATGCCATGACCTGATAATAAATGAGGTATTGTAATTTTGTTGCTTCAGTTAATGATATAATGATGTACTGTCGAGAGAGGAAGATTTTAGGCAGCAAATTTAGTCTCAGAGTTTGGCAATTTAAGAACTATTTGAGTTTAACTATCACTGCTGCATCATCAGAACCTTCTCTTATCCCACACTATGTTCTATCAAAATCCTTCCATCATAAGTATTCTCGTGACCATGCTTTATGACATAAATTATTTTTAATTCATTCATTAATTATGAACTGCATTTCATAATATCTTAGTTATTTGATCGTACAGAACATGAGTACAGCTGAAAAATGGCACATTTTGTCCACGTTTTTCATCTTGTCTTCATCAGGACAATTTGCAAAAAACACTCTAAAAGGGAAAACCACATTTATACCATATAATAGGAAAGTGCTACTTGGTTGGCAAATAAAGTAATTGATAATGGCATTGCTATGGAGAATGTAGCAATTGTGACAGTTAATGGCTAACTGCCGATCTTTGTTTAAAATTAAAACAAACAATTGATCCCAATTATTCAGAGCATGCCCTTAGAAATGAATTATATAATTTATGTCATCTATTTCATGGAATTAGAAATGGCACAAGATGTAAACATATTCATTCTGTTTACAAAGAACAGGGCCTGCTATATTAAAATATATAGCTTCCAGCACAAGTAAACATCCCACAATGTGAACTTGACTAATCATTTACAATTTGTTGTCAGTGTAATCCTTCACGTGCTTGACAATTGGGCTTGTAGTGTGAAGAATTGCCCTGATAAGGGCAGGGTTGAAAAGATCCATAAAATATGTCTTTTTTTCAGTAGTACTCAACAGCCTTAATCCACAATGAGCAGCATACGCATGTCAATTGAAGTTCTGAACAGACCAAGTTCAACAGAAAACATGGGACAACAAGGTGCAGAGCTGGATGAACACAGCAGGCTAAGCAGCATCATAGCAGCAGAAAGGCTGATGTTTTGGGCCTAGACCCTTCTGGAACAGACCCGAACCATTAACTCAGTTTTTTCCTTCACAGATGCTGCCAGACCTGCTGAGCTTTTCCAGCAAATTTGTTTTTGTTCTTGATTTACAGTATCCGCAGTTCTTTCGGTTTTTACCAGCTGGGCTGTTAATTCAGAATCTTTATTTAACTCACAAGTCATTCCATAATTGAAGATTGTAGATTCGTTGCTATTTTTTGGAATAACAGATCCATTTGGCATTGTAAAATCATCATTTGGATTGCCATTCCATACACCTAGAAGGAAACAAGTAAAAAAGTTTTGGACTTTATCGAATTGTGTCATGAAAATCTTGAAAAAGGTCAGAAATTGCTTTGAGAGACTGCATAGAATTCACAATTACAACCTGAAATGATTCTTTTTACATTACAAAGTTTTCACACAACTGTCTATTAAATTAAATTGCTAACTCTATTTATGTTTCTATGTATGGCAATAAAAATCTCTGGGTAATAACAGGTAGGTAAAGCAAGTTAGAAGGAAAGTGAGATTTAAAACCATAAAGCAGCATCAGAAGCTTGGAGGGATTGTCTACTAAACTGTTTATCTGTTAATATTTGAATTGAGTCTTGGATAGTTTTCAGGATCTTAGTAATGGAGGAAATATATATAATGTTACTCAACACTTCTGCTTTCTTTAGTTGAATCAAACTAAAAATAAAGTTGGGGAACTGGAAAAAAGAGTGACAATGTAACGGATAAATTATACTTTTTGCATTTCCGTCCATCAAAAGTATATGCTCCAGGATTAAGTAATAGTGACAAGAAACCACATTTGTCATTAGACAAAGCTGACTAGAGGGGTGGCCATGTTGGATTTGGTGCTTGGCAACAAACCGGGCCAGGTCTCAGATCTCTCGGTGGGAGACCATTTCAGTGATAGTGATCACAACTCCCTGACCTTTACTATTGTCAAGGAGAGGGATAGGAGCAGACGGTATGGGAAAGTATTTAATTGGGGGAGGGGGAATTACAATGTTATTAGGCAGGAACTGCAGAGCATAAATTGGGAACAGATGTTCTCAGGGAAATGCATGGCAGAAATGTGGAGGTTGTTTAAGGAGCGCTTGCTACAAGTACTGGATAGGTTTGTCCCACTGAGACAAGGAAAGGATGGTAAGGTGAAGGAACCTTGGATGACAAGACATGTGGAACATCTAGTCAAGAGGAAGAAGGCAGCTTACATAAGTCTGAGAAAGCAAGGATTGGACAGGACTCTAGAGGGTTACAAGGTAGCCAGGAAGAATGGACTTAGGAGAGCTAGAAGGGGGCATGAAAAAGCCTTTGCGGGTGGGATTAAGAAAAACCCCAAGGCGTTCTATACTTATGTGAGGAACAAGAGGATGGCCAGAGGATGGGTAGGGCCGATCAGGGTTAGTGGAGGGAACTTGTGCCTGGAGTTGGAGGAGGTAGGGAAGGTCCTTAATGAATACTTTGCTTCAGTATTCACCAGTGAGAGGGACCTTGTTCAAGAAAGGGAATAGGGATAATCCTGGGAATTACAGACCAGTCAGTCTTACTTCTGTGATAGGCAAATTATTGGAGAGGATTCTGAGAGATAGTATTTGTGATTATTTGGAAAAGTATAGTTTGATTAGAAATAGGCAGCATGGCTTTGTGAGGGGCAGGTCATGCCTCACAAGCTTTATTGAATTCTTTGAGGATTTGACAAAACACAATGATGAAGGTAGAGCAGTGGATGTGGTGTATATGGATTTTAGCAAGGTATTTGATAAGGTTCCACATGGTAGGCTCATGCAGAAAGTAAGGAGGCATGGGATTCAGCAAAACTTGGCTGTTTGGATATAGAATTGGCTGTCCAGTAGAAGATAGGTGCTGGTAGTAGATGGAAAGTATTCAGCCTGGAGCTCGGTGACCAGCGGTGTTCCACAGGGATCTGTTCTGGGACCTCTGCTCTTTGTGATTTTTATGAATGACTTGGATGAGGAAGTGGAAGGGTGGGTTAGTAAGTTTGCCGATGACATGAAGGTTGGTGGAGTTGTGGACTGTGTGGGGGGCTATTGTAGGTTGCAATGGGCCATTAACAGGATGCAGAGCTGGGCAAAGGAGTGGCAGATGGAATTCAACACGGAAAAGTGTGAAGTGATTCATTTTGGAAGGTCAAACTTGAATGCAGAATACAGGGTTAATGGCACGATTCTTGGCAGTGTGGATGAACAGCGGGATCTTGGGGTCTATGTCCATAGATCCCTCAAAGTTGCCACCCAAGTTAGTAGGGTTGTTAAGAAGGCGTATAGTGTGTTGGCTTTCATTGGCAGGGGGATTGAGTTTCTACAAGTGAAATATATTTTACAAACTCCCAAACATCTCTATAAGGTTATGCTGCAGCTCTATAAAACACTGGTTAGACAACACTTGGAATATTGTGTTCAGTTCTGGTCACCTCATTATAGAAAGGATGTGGAAGCGTTAGAGAGAGTGCAGAGGAGATTTACCAGGATGCTGCCTGGACTGGAGGGCAGGTTTTATGAGGAAAGTTTGGGGGATGTAGGGCTTTTCTCATTGGAGTGAAGAAGGATGAGAGGTGACTTGATAGACGTGTACAAGATGATGAGAGGCATAGATAGAGTGGATAGCCAGAGACTTTTTCCCAGGGTAGAAATGACTCTTACAAGGGGGCATAATTTTAAGGTCATTGGAGGAAGGTATAGGGGAGATGTTAGAGGTAGGTTCTGTACACAGAGTGTGGTGGGTACATAGAATGCACTGCCAGTGGTGGTAGTAGAGTCAGATATATTAGGAACATTTAAGCGACTCTTGGATAGGCACATGGATGATAGTAAAATGAAGGGTATGCAGGTTAGTTTTGATCTTAGAGTAGGATAATAGGTTGGCACAACATCATGGGCTGAGGGACTTGTACTGTTCTATGTTATAAAGCTGACTTACCAAGAAGGCCTCTTGTCGTGTTCATAAACTTTTCTGGCAAATTGGTGATTGCAAGTAACATCTCAAATTGTGCTGTCACTGTTAATGAGATTCCACTGCCAAATGAAGCCGTTACTGATGCATTTCCATTTTTCTCCAGATAAAAGGTACCATTTCGAAATATTTCTTGGTTATCTGTGGGTGTATAGTCATACAGATGAATGCTGAGTATAATAGTATGAAAATACAGGTGGATGCTGATAATAATACTGCACATTTGTGCATTTCCCGGCTGAATTTTCCCTGTCCTGGGTTGGTGAGCTTGGAGGCTGGGAAATCAGGAAAACAGTGAGTACAGTGTCGGGATGGTGCTTGATACATTCCCTGGTGTAGCTGGGCAACTGTGGAGATGTGAAGCCAATTATGCTGATGAATGCCTTCACTATACTACATGCTGAGTTTGCAACTCAAAGGAGCTGGCCTTGTTGGTGGGGTTCAAACATCAAAACTGTTCACCATGATTTTCAAGCAGCCCCTTGCTTCTGTTTCTTGCCTGAAATATTCTAAAATATTTATATCTTGCAAACGGGGGAGGCGATGGCCTAGTGGTATTATTGCTGGACTGTTAGTGTTCAGATAGCGCTCCGGAGACCCGGGTTTGAAGCCTGCCATGGCAGATGGCAGAATTTGAATTCAATAAATATCCGGAATTGAGAATCTAATGATGACTGTGAATCCATTGTCAATTGTAGGGAAAAACCCATTTGGTTCACAAATGTCCTTTAGGGAAGGAAACTGCCATCCTTACCTGGTCTGGCCTACACATGACTCCAGACGCGCAGCAATGTGGTTGACTCTTAACTGCCCTCTGGACAATTAAGGATGGGCAATAAATGCTGCCGAGCCAGCGATGCCCTCATCCCGTGAACGAATAAAGAATAAATTTTGATCGGAATTTGGAATGAGATTTAATCATAAGTCTAATTTCTCGTAAATAAATGGGACAGTGAGAGGAGAATAAGAAAAAGGGGCAGGGAGAGAGATGGGATGCTGTGAGTGATGGGAGATCCTTTGAAAGACATCTTACTTTCTTGATGGTGCAGGTAGCATGAAAGGCTACAATCTTGGGTGTCCGGATCTAGCTGAGGTCTTCCCTGTCCACCTAGAATGTGTCTATTTCTGCACAACTGTGTAAAATGGCAAAAGTACTTCCATATTGAAGAATCTTTGTGGTCTTGCCCTGCTTCAACAGTGTCCACCTGCCCCATGGGCACTGGGAGAATACATAGCTGCCGCCCTCTGACTGACCAGGAGATTTGAAAGTCCAGGACAGCAACGATGAGGTGGATAGGATGCTGCTTCCATAAACTGCTGGCGAGGGGAAAGGGTCTTGGGACTCCCAGTGTATCCCAAAGTCAGGGTCTGGTTCAGCAGGAAAATTAAGCCCAAAGATTCCCCCAAAATATTTAAGCCTGGAATGAAAGCTGGTGGTATTCATGGATGAAAACCAAATGCTTTACAACGACATTTCATTCTCTCCCATTTTAAATAGGTTATTAAATCGTCTGCAACAGTAGACAAAGGAATGCTCCGTAATCCTTAATTGCTAGACCATCAATATTGCCAATACTAGCTTTTAGGTTATACTAGAATTCTGCTGGAAATGCAGAGGAAGAGGAAAATCAGGTGGGTTAGAAGACAGGTGGCTGAACCCATTTTACCTGTTTCTACCTCTGTTGGCATATTAAAATGGCACTGGAATTAAAACCTACCACCATAACCCCTACTAACGATGAAACTAAAACTGTCCCCACAAGACACTTACAGGTAATTAAGGATTTCTTGCATCATGAACTGCAACTACAAGTCTGTAGCATTTCTTAAGTCTCTTGTCTCTTCTATTGACATTAGACCCTTACAGAGGGTCTGGCGAAGTGATCCTACTTTGTAGGTTTCCTGAGCTATGTCTAAGGAATGAGAAAGTAAAATCCTGATGATCTGGGTGTGGACTGGAAACTATATAAGTGGCGGTGGTGGATGTGGAGGTAGGGATGGGGAGAAACAGGATGATTTGTTGAGTGCACATTGTGTGAGTTTAATTATATGTTAATGTTTTGTTGTGTAGAAGCTATCGTAGTAAACTTCAACTTGATAATAATTTTATTAAAAAATCAGCACACTTTGAAGTGGTAAGAATAATAAATTATCCTCACCTGCAGAATCAGGCACGAACTGCACCATGTCATTATTTACTAGCACTTCAATTGAATCATTTCCTTTCAAAATCATCTGAACCTGAAGAGAAATCATGTAACATCACTCTTGAAAACAATTGCCACAACCTCTAATACCAATGATTCAACATTTAGAGCATAGAACATAGCACACAGGAGCGGGCCCTCTAGTCCATGATGTTGTGCTGAACATGATGCCGAATTAAACTAATTCCTCTGCCTGCCCATGTCCATATCCTTCCATTCCTTGCATATTCGTGTGCTTATCTAAAAGTCCCTTAAATGCCCCTATTGTATCTGCCTCCACCACCACCCAGCTATGCATTCCACACTCCTACCACTCTCTGTGTAAAAAAACTTGCTCCTCACGTCTCCTTTGAACTTGCCCCTTCTCACCTTAAATGCATGCTCCCTGGTATTAGACATTTCAACACTGGGAAAAAGGTTCTGACTGTCAACCCTATCTATGCATCTCATAATTTTATAGACTTCTATCAAATCTCCCCTCAGCCTCTGCCACTCCAGATAAAATAACCCGAATTTTTCCAACCTCTCCTTATAGCTCATACCGTTTAATCCAGGTAGCGTCCTTGTGATGCTTACATTGCCAGACAAGGCAAAAAGCATTTATTTTTATGCTTTTCTGTCTTGAGACAAAATCTTTACTTACTGTGATAATTTTGTCTTGTATGTGCTGAACTGCAAAAGCCATGAAGTTTGTGGCTTGAGCTGTACCCGTTTGGACTGTGCGACCATGGAGCTTAAAAATGGTGTCATCACTGGATTCAACATTAAGCAGCACAAAATCTCCAAGACCATTAAAAGTGTAGGAAAGTCCATCAAGAGTTGTGAAATGGGGATCACCAAGCATCATGGCTGTCATAATACCAGAAGAAGGATGTAAAGATTTATACTATAGTTGATTTAAAAATATCAAGATCATACAAATTGAAATTTCAAGCAGCCTCTTGTTTCAGCTTACAAATGCATTTAAACAGTTATGTCATCCAAATTGATCTGAATTTGGAATGAGATTCAATCTGAAACCTCTTTCCAAGTAAATACATGGGAGAAAGTGGGGAGAATGAAAAAGCAATGTGTGATAGAGGAACAGAGGAGGGACTTTGGAGATCAATGCATTTAAAGATACAGATAAAGAAGAAAGATAGGAAGGGAGAGGTGGAAAGGAGGCTGGAAATGCTGGAGGATAGCTGGAAGAGGGAAGCTGGTTAGGAAGAACTTGGTTTGTTCCCACAGGCCTCAACTTTCTTCTCAGTAGGTGGTATGAGATGTACAAAAACAAAGTTGCTGGAAAGGCTCAGCAGGTCTGGCAGCATCTGTGAAGGAGAAAACAGAGTT
>NC_063344.1:25910522-25929817 GCF_021869965.1 Rhincodon typus
TCAGTTCTGAGGAAGGGTCACCGGACCCGAAACATTAACTGTTTTCTCCTTCACAGATGCTGCCAGACCTGTTGAGCTTTTCCAGCAACTTTGTTTTTGTTCCTGATTTACAGCATCCGCAGTTCTTTTGGTTTTTATTTGGTATGAGATGTAGTTAGATTACTTTTGTTTCACTCAGGATTTTTTTCATGTCTTTCTTAAGAAAGCACACTGAATATCCTGTTGCTTTTTTATATGTAGCATTTGAGGCAGGAAGGTGGTCTGAGGAATTGAGATTCAACTCCTTTCTACTGGCCCTGAATACAAATCCATTGAGGTTGGAAGGGAAAACAGGTCAACCGCCTGACTCAGTCTCAAATTTGCATCTCTGTTCAGAGTTGGAGGGGTGAGTTTGCAGCCTGGTTGAGAATTATTGTAAATATGCATGTAGAGCGGAAGTACATCTGTGATGGGATAAGATAGTGGCTAGGAGGAAAGGGAGCAACTATGCTCAAAGTGGTTTATTTGTTGTATCTGATAACCTCTGCTAATTAGGATACGCATGCCATTTAGTGATGGGCTTAGTGTGGATCAGAAGCTGAAACAGAAAAGGAGCTTTTGTAGTGTTTGTATTTTATAATACAAACATGTGATAGCACTGTTTATAGGAGTAGGTGCGACTGTACAGAAATATTAAAAGTTTTGATAATATTTTATAAACATAAAATAGCTTACAATGCATATTGGCACAGATTGTTATAAGCCACTTGATTTTTATAGTGGAACTTTATGAAAGAGATTATCAACTTTGCTACTCAATATTTTAATAATTATCTTTATTGAAGTGATGTTAGCCTTGTTATTTAAAAAATAAATTACCTCGGGTTGGTGGCCTGTAGTTTAAACAGTTAATGCTTGGCCGTCTGATTCTATAATAGTCACAGAATAATGGGTTGTCAACCTTTACGCAGCACCAGTTGTATGGATCTAGGTCAAATTCTGTGAGGGAAGATTGATAATGTGCATGAATTGTATGATTGTACACACTTATGAAGATATCAGACCATGTGGAAAAACATTTTGTAACAATTTCAAATAAAAACATACTTTTGTTCTGACTTGAGGAGTCTGAAGGTGTAGACGTCCAGTAACGTTCTTGCCAACCTTCAAGAAATGCATTCCTCCTACTGTAAACACATCTTTGACCAGCACCATTTGCATTTGGGCTGGCACTACGAAGAACTTTGGTTGTAGCACCTGGTAAATTCAACAGAAGACCACTTAATGACAGAATTCATTGCAATTGCTTTGACAAATTAGCATGACTAAATGGTATCGGAGCCAGATACAAATTTCTTATCAATAGCATGCTCTTGATTCTTCCAAATTATGGTGTGATGAGAAGATATGAGTTAAATCTTCATGTATGTAGGTTCTTCAGACAATAACTGAATTGATGATACATTTGTGAACAGCATACTTCAAAATATGGAATTTTTTCCTGTTATTGCCTTAGTTTTATAACAGCTGTTGCTTAAGTTTTCTTAGTGTTTTGAGAATGTATTTTCAAAACAAAGAAATCATAGCTATTGCAAGCAGAGAACATGCAAAGTATTAGCACTATTTGGCTTTAGATGTTGGTGTGTTCACTGAGCTGGGAGGTTCGATTGCAGACGTTTCGTCCCCTTATTAGGTGACATCCTCAGTGCTGTGGAGCCTCCTGTGAAGCGCTGGTGCCTTGTGCCGGTTTGAATTTATACGGTCGGGTTTTTGCCGTTTCCAGTAGGTGCTGGTTCCGGCTGTGTGTTGTAATGGTTGGTATATCGGGGTCTAAAATATCAATGTGTTTGTTGATGGAGTCCGCGGATGAATGCCACACTTTCAACTGGGACAACACTACTATCATAGGACAATCCAAACAGAGGACAGCCAGTGAATTCTTGGAGGCTTGGCATTCATCTACAGATTCCATCAACAAACACATTGATATTTTAGACCCGATATTCCGACCATTACAACGCACAGGCGGAACCGGCACCTACTGGAAGCAGCAAAAACCCGACCGTATAAATTCGAACCGGCAAAAGGCACCAGCGCTTCACAGGAGGCTCCACAGCACTGAGGTTGTCACCTAATAAGGGGATGAAACGTCTGCTATCGAACCTCCCAGCTTGGCAAACACACCAACATCTACAACCAGCACCTGAGCTACAAATCTTCACTCAAACCCTGAACTATTTGACTTTTATTGTTCATTTTCTTTCTGAAAAAAACTACTAACATGGCCATGGCTTATTCTAAAAAATTCCAAAACAACTTAAGAAATCCTGATTCTACTGAAAGACTTCTGACCTGAAAATTAATTCTGTTTGTCTCCATAGATGCTGCCTGCCCCACTAAGATTTTCCAGCATCTGTTTCTTATATAATAAATCCTTACCTAGATTGGAGTTTCGGAATCGATTGTCTGCTTGTCCTTGAGGCAAGCTGCATGGACAGGAAAGTAAACCTTGGTTCCACTGAGATGGATTTAGCTCTGTATTAAACCAGCTCAGACAGTTTGCTTTGTAATTAACCTGTGGTGTGCCCTGAATCAGACTGTACAGTCGTAGGCCTTTCAAATCTAAGGAAATACAAAATAGTTTGCAATTCAGATTTCAGCATTAATTTCCAAATTGTAATGATTGTATATTTCACTATATGTGGTCCAAGCATGAAGTTTAATTGTCATATTTAATCACAGATTTTGATGTTAACGTTTGACAATCAAAGCCCATGGAACTTTTGGCATACTCCTGCAATAGTGCTGCAATTGAAAATCGTTAAACTTGACTGAACCCACGAGTTGCCAGGGCCAAGGTTCAAAGAGAAATTTATATTTTTTATAAAGTATATTTTATATTTGGCGCAGACACCTGACCAGTGCTAAACAAGGCTATTGAAGTGAAGGATTAGAGCTGTGATGGAACTGATTACACTTTAAATTCCTACATCACTTGCATATTTAGGTATTCTCGATGCATGATAGTAATATTAAAAGTACTTTATAACAGTATAAGATCTGATTTTGAAATCTGAATTATTTACTAGTCTATTATACTTTAGATGTTTTTTCACAAAATGAAAGAATTTCAATGATTTAGATTACAAAGAAAGTAGTTGATTCACATAAAACATAGATTTTTAAAATTTAGACAGTGAGAAAAAATATCCCAACTATGATTCCTTCTTAAAGTAGAATAAAGGGAAATAAACCTGTATTTTTTCCACTATATTTATCAGGTCGAAATCTTTCGGCAACTGTAGGAAGTTTTGTTTGCTCATCGTTCACAAAGAATCCATTGCCGCTACAACAAAAAAAATTGAAAACTGTAATGTAATTTGGTCGCTTATTTTCTCTTTGGTATTAGTATATGCCTATCATTAAATTATATTGGCAATTTTGCACATGGCTTCTAGGCAACATGTGTCTCCCTTGGGCTTCCGCCTTGTCATGGCTTACAGTTTGATCTGAAGTATTTGCCATTGTTGCTGAGAGTTTAGGAGACAAAAGAGATCCACGTGAAGTAACAACTGACCATGAATTAATCAGGCACTTGACTTACTTCTCTAGAAAGATGAGGAACTTATACAGATTGAAGCAACAGCAAAGCAGAAATCTTTTTGCATTGGTAGGACGGTTAAAGTGCTGGTTGCAATTAATGATATCCTTGTATAATTTTGTGTAGCTATCCATATCTCCTTAATTTTCTTAAAGTTTGTAAATAGTCAGATTGCATGTGATCAAGTTTGAATCCTTCATATTAATGCCAGATTTGCCATGAAGTATTCATTCCAAATAATTCTGTACTTTCCAAACTCTTCAAGGTTTGTGGGTTACAAGGCTTTTGCCATAGATAATCACTAGCTGAGTGATACCACTGCAAGGTTGCAATACTGGATTCTGCAGCACTGATAATGTCAGGATTTTGGAAACCCTAAAGGAATAACTGGCATGGTGTGCACTATTAACAATTTACAGTACATCCTGGGTGGGGTATCAGTACAGATATGACTTGTATATGTTCAACGGGTGAGGTGATGTTAGATAGTGATTTAAAGCAGTTGTCCAAGCATTTTGCTGAACAGGCACCACACAGACCAACAACCTGTGTAACTGGTGAGCTGCAGAAGGTCCCCACCAGCATTGTTTAAGAGGTCAGTCATCCAAATCACAAGCGAGGTGCTTTTGACTGACACATGGTAAGTAAAATTTGTCAAAACAGTGTGGCTTGTGTTTCACCACTATAGCAAAACACTGTACCCATCTCAGCATCCCCAGGGATGCTCCACTACAGTATTTTTTTGCCTGCTCATATCACTAAAGCCACAACAATAACCTTTCCATAATAACTTTATCCAACAACACACCTACTTGTACAAAAAAAATCAATCTCTTACATTCCCTTGGTGCCTGTCTTGAGGGTATTGTTCCTCTCCTAGTGTTTGTACACAATCCTGGTCCAATGGCTGCCACATGGTCAGTGGACAAATGTTGAATTTAACTGGGGGAGATTGTATATGGCAGTGCAGGATCTAAGCCTCGAAGGTCTAACTTCAGATTATGATGCCTCAACAACAGTGACAGCAATCTGGGCTGCTGGATGACAGGTAACAGCAAGGGCATTGATCAAGTGTAACAGTAGGATTCCAATTGCTGCCAACCTGAGAAAGAGCACTAGATTTTTACACCATGGTGTGACTGTTCCACAGTGCAGCACCTCCACAATTCTAGAAATATATTAGGGCCAAATTCCTGACTGCCATGTGAGCCTGCAAGCCTTTTTTAAAAATTAATTCACAGGTTGTGGGTGCTGCTGGCTAGGCCAGCACTCATTGCTCATTTCTAATTGTCTGGAGCACATTTGTGAGTCAACCACATGACTGTGGGTCTGGAGGCACATGTAGGCCAGACCAGGTAAGGATGGAAGTTTCCTTCCCTAAAAGGCATTAGATGGGTTTTTCCTGACAATCAACAACGGATTCATGGTCATCATTATTGAATTCAAATTCCATCATCTGCCTTTGCAGGATTCAAACTCAGGTCCCTGGGATATTACCTGGGTCTCTGGATTAACAGTTCATTCTTGGTACCACTCGGCCATCACCTCCCCTTTGAGAGCTGAGATCCACAGTCATGAGGGCAGCAGCCTGAACCTGCATGGCATCGTACATGGATCTTATGACCTCTCACTGATCTTTCATTGCAGCAGTATGATTTTGAGAGGCTTTCAGATGTGCTGCAGTAGAAGTTGTAAAAATATGCAGCAGATACTGTGCACGACTACGTCAGTGAATTCTGCCATGCAGTAGGCCATCACTTCCACGGTTGAAAAGGATGAGTTCCAAGGTCTCTAAGTTGAAGGTAGATTTCTCCGTGCTTCTTGTCAACAACAGGAGGTTGGCTGCTCTGCCAAAGGCACCCAGCATTTCAATGTAGATACATGGGCATCAGGGTTCTCCAGTATTCCTCCACAATGAATTTCTCATCTGAATTCCCTGGCCGATATCTTAGCCTTTAATGTTCTGTCACATAATCTACCCTTTCTCACTGCTCAAATTGTAGCATTTAAGTGGTTGGTCACCCTCTATCTCCCCATTGCCTGTCCAGTATCTGTAAAGTACAAGTCATGAGTGTGATGGAGTACTCTCCACTTGCATGGGTAGGTGCATCACCAATAACACTCAAGACTCATTCGCTATCTCTACCACGGACACATAGTGATAGCACTGTGTACTATCTATAAGATACATTGCACTGCAGTAATTCACCAAGGTTCCAATGAACATACCTTTCAAATCAGGACCTCTACCACATAGTAGGACAAAGGTAGCAGTTGCATGGGAATACCACAAGCTGTAAGTTCCCGTCCAAGCCACACACAGTCCTAACATGGAACTATAGTGCCATTCCTTCACTGTTGCTGGATCAAAATCCTGAAACTAGCTTCTGAATAGTTAGGCTGGAGCACATGCGAGGCTTGCATGATGTTAGGCCATTTGTTGAGCCTAGAAGCAGCTAACAGCATGAGTTATAAGAGCAAATGAAATAGATGTAGGCCATTTGATCCTTTGGGCCTGGACTGCCATTCAATAATGAAGGGTAATCCCTTCAGCATCTGGTACAGATAGCCAGCCTTGTCCTAAGGTCAAATGATACTTTTTATCATCAGACTCTGTTTTTTAACCATTTAGCTGCTGCTTCTGTCCCTTTTTTTGCCCACACAATTTCAAACTGTTTTGGTTCTCAGAACTCTCTACAGCAGTAAGGACTTTCTATGCATCAGTTCTGATTCTAGTCAATTTGAAGTCTTGCTTGTAGACACCCTTATATTGCCGCTGCAGCTGACCTATTCATTTTGTGCCAATAGCATGCTCTCCATGAAGCAGGCCTTTTGGAATGTCACTATCATCCATTTGGATCACATGAAACAGCCAAAAAATGTTGTCACTAAACCAAAAGGGTAAATATGTTAGGGGTCCCTTCTCCCTAATCCTACCCCCGGACAGCCGTATTTGACTATCTCTCCTAGCAAGGATCACCAATATTCATCCTGTTGGTGGAGGAAGTTGTTCAGCCACTTTTCCTTAATTGCATAATTGTCTAAACTTCTAAGTATAGAAGGAAGATGCTGAGAACACAAGCCTTGTTCATGTGGAGCATTATACCGTTTGTTGGTTTGTGTTGGTCCACGCCTGCCCTTTGACCTTTGAAATGATAGCTGTGACTTGGTCATCCTAATGCTGATTTTGAGATCAACAAGTTCTTGACATCTGGTGTGGAAGTCAGCACCAGGACACGGATGCATATGAGGTTAATTGGGCCTATACCTGTTTCCAATCAAAAAGTAAGCAGTCTCTCTGAGTTTTCCGAGGGGAAGTCAATCTAGCAAGTAGTGTTTTTTTTAATTGCAAAACCCACTCCATGTTCTCGTGTTGCCACTTGGGCTTTTCCTTGCCAGATGATTCTGTTGTGTTTCTCTTTCTGAGATCCTTTTTGAGTAAGCCTAGTTTCTTGTAATGCATTGCACCTTGTAAAGTTTCTCATTAATCACATTGCAAAAGATTGTTGATAAAGTCCTTGTGTTCCAGCTTGCAATGTACTAATTGATGACTGTTTTGTTGAGTTTGTCTTGTCTGGTGCACAGACTATTGCTCGTCTGTTGAGAGACCACTCTCTAAGCTCAGCGCACTCATTGAAGCAAACAGGCTGGGTTTGCACAGCTCCTAACTGAATGGGGGCTACTCAGCTTCAGTGCATTCGTCTTTTTTAACTATTGGAAGTAAGCTTGATATTGTGTTCTAAAATAATCAAATAATATCATGTCATGCCAATATAAGCCATGAAGCCAGAGTGCCCTGTCCAGGTCATTGTATGGAGACTAGGCATCACAAGCTCCTTCCACACCCTCTTGGCATTGCTGGTATTGTAAAGGAAAGGATAAAATCAGTACTACTTGTTACCAGCTCTCATGCAGGAATTGTGGGAAAGCTGTCTGATAAATTATAGATAGTGCTAAGGCACTCCACTGAAGATTTTCTGTTGGAGTTTAATCATGTAGCTTTCTTTCCTGAGACATCACAAGGCAGTAAGGCTACTTACGCATGGCTGGGTGTCTGGAGCTTCAGCACATGAGCATAATGACATACTAGTGGGCCTGCATGTGATTCATCTGTGGTCCTGACCTCTGAGTTGTAGTAGGTTAGCCTGGGATTACGAGGTATCCAATCTACATGCATTGTCATAGGAAGGGGCTATGTAGGGCTTGATAATGGAGAGGCTATGCCCTGGCAAGGAAAGGCTAATACACTCATACTCCTTTTCATAATGTTTGTACTTTTAGGCAGCGGCAAATGCTGAAAGTAAGAGATGAAAAGCAAAATGCCTACTAAGCATCTCCCACTATGCTAACAGATTTGATATATCTCATTAACCAAGCGATATCTTACCATCCAACTGAATGGAAAATTGTATCATGTTATGATCACACATACCTAGAGGATCCTTTATTGTGAAATAATTAATTTATCCTGTCCCATTTCATTACAAGGCTGAATCATTTTAGTCATTACAGATTAAGTCTAAAATAACATGTTGACGTTGGGTCCAGAAAATATTGTTTCAAAAAACTGTCCTGAATACATCCTCTAAATTCATCCTCCAGGCTATCTTTGTCAATTTGATTAGTCTAAACATAAACAGGTATGTCATGATGAGATTAGTTCAGGTTTATGGTTAAAAAAACACACTCTCAAAAGCAGGGTGGCACTGTGATAGTGATAAATTGCTTGGTTATATAATGTATACTTTTTATTAATGATATTATGATCTATCTCTGAACAATATCTAAAAGAGTGCAGTTTCTCTATTATACACAAAGCTAAACCTACCTGCTGAAGCCAATAAGGAGGTCTTTAGATGTAAGTGTTGATACATCCCAGTTCATTCCACCAGACTCATACAACATTAAAACAAATGAAATGCTGCCATTTGTAGTTATAATTGCTTGGTAGGTGTTTGTCTACAATTAAGGTATTGAACATAATTGTTAGATATTTTTGAAATCAGAGTACAAAAAATGAAACTAATTATGATATTAATTTTGAACAGAGAATAGTTTTCATGGTAACACATTTATTGTGCTTAGATTATAATATAAAATTATCACATTTTAATGCAAATACAAAGTTCTTAATAACACATTTCAGGGGTTAATTTTAAATAACTAAATTATCCTTGGATGTAACCAAGCCTGATTTTGCTGCTTCCAATTTGAGAGTTAAAGAGTGTATGTGTCTTACATGGCAAATATGAAGCATTGAACCATTTAATCAGTTATCAGTTGAAATCAAAAAGCATCTCAAGTAATACACAGAGTAGATGAGATGAACAACATCGATGCATCTAAGGGTAGGCTAGATAAGTGCATGACAAGGAAGGAATAGAAGGATAGGGGTAGATAAATTAGGATGGCAATAAATACTTTAGGATGGAGCACAAACACCACCTAAAGAGCCTGTTTCTGTGCCACAAACTCTATTTTTTGTACTTGAAAAATAATGAACAATTCTAGAATAAGGTATTACGGAGTAAAGACATGAATACAACCCCTACAAGTCACAATACTGCCAGATAAAAATAAAGCACAACATTTAGGAAAAGAACTATACATAATACGGCAGATGTTGGAAAAGTCTTTACGCTTTTTTTTGAATGAAAACATGCTAAGCTTGTACATACATACCTTGCTTTTTGTTTCAAACAACGTAGCTGCAGGTACTTTATCCCAGGTTATCTTTAAGGTCCATTTGGCTTTATATTTAGATTTGAATTGGTCAGATATCATTCTTTCTACATTCTGTGTCAAGTTAAAAAATTCGGAACCATATGTTTTGTATTCCTATGAAATAAAAGCGCTGTGATTACGGAATGTATATTGCCTAATGTTAAATTATTACTACAGTAACATAGGGAATTACAGGATGATCATTGGCTAGCGTCAATAATGAGCAACTACTCCTGACATCATTAATTAAATCACTGGAGTCATGATGTAAATGGCCATCCCTCAAATGTGCACCCCTTTAAACCTTAAACTTTTCCATCCGGCCAATTAATTTTTAAGCTGTCACTTTTACCCACGTCTGGATAAAGTTGTTAAATTTAAACTATGTTTTAAGCTTGAGTTTGTGCCTTTTGGATTTAGGCATATCATCAGGTCCACTTTACTTGTTCCTTAAAAGATTTTGGAAAATTTAACATTGTTTCCATTGAGCCTCCTCTGCTCCAGAATAAACAATTCCACACTCTTCAATAATTTCTCGTTACCTAGGTGTCTCAAACTTGTAACAACTGCAGTCCAGGGGCCAAGGGGTTCGTGGGATTATTGGTGTAAATATAGTTTCATTGACCTGATTGAATAGGAAGAGCTTCAGATCTATCAGGCTGGCTTGAAGATAAATTAAGAATTTTTTTTTTTATATATATATCAATGATATGGAGGAGGTGCAAAATGTATTCTGGGTGGGAATTTCAATGTCCGCCATTAACAGTGGCTTGGCAGCAGTACTACTGATCGAGCTAGTTGGGTCCTAAAGGACCTAGCCACTAGACTAGGCCTGCAGCAGGTGGTGGGGGAACCAACAAGAGGTAAAAATAGACTTGACCCCATCCCTGCCAATCTGCAGACTTGAGATGCATCTGTTCATGACAATATCAGTAAGAGTGACCACCTCACAGTCCATGTGGAGATGAAGTCCCACCTACGCATTGAGAATACCCTACATCCTGTTGTGTTGCTCCACCACTGTGCTAAATGGGACAGACTTTGAACAGATTTAGCAACTCAAGACTGGTCATCCTTGTGGCTCTATGGGCCATCAACAGCAGCAGAGTTGTACTCCAGCACAATCTGTAACCTCATGGTCCAGCTTATCCCCCACTCAACAATTACCCTCAAACCATGGGATCAACCCTGGTTCAATGGAGAGTGCAGGAGGGCATGCCAGGAGCAGCACCAAGCACATCTAAAAATTAGGTGTCAACCTTGTGAAGCTACCAAACAGGATACTTGCATGCCAAACAGCATAAGTAGCAAGTGGTAGACACAGATAAGCTATCTCATAACCAAAGGATCAGAGCTAAGTTCTGCAGTCCTGCCATGTCCAGTCGTGAATGGTGGTGGACAATTAAACAATTCACTGGAGGACGGGGCTCCACAAAAACCCCATCCTCAATGATGGAAGAGTGCAGCATATCAATGTAAAGGATGTCTGAAGCTTTCACAGAAATGATTTGGAGGAAAATGTAGCTGGTCCAATTAGTAAGTTTGTGGATGATACAAAAAAAAGGTGGAGGTGCGGATAGTGAGGAGGATTGTCAGAGGATATAGTTGGATATAGATCAGTTGGAGGTATGGGTAGAAAAATGGCAGATATAGTTTAATCTTGACAAATGTGAGGTGATGCATTTTGGAAGGTCAAGTACAGGTGGAAATCATACAGTGAATGGCAAAAGCCTTAGCAGTATTAATATGTCAATATAAGTGGAGATAGATATAGGGGAGACGTCAGAGCTAGGTCCTTTACTCAGAGAGTGGTAGGGGCGTGGAATGCATTGCCGGAGAGGGTAGTGGAGTCGGCCTCATTAGGAGCATTTAAGCAGCTATTAGATAGGCATATGGATGATAGTATAAGGTAGGGGTGGAGGTTAGATAGACCTTAGGTTTAGGGTAAAAGTTCGGCACAACATCATGGGTTGAAGGGCCTGTACTGTGCTGTACCGTTCTATGTTCTATGTCGAGGGATCAGGTTGTGCAGGTCCACAAATCACTGAATGTGGCAGCACAGGTAGATAAGGTAGTGAAAAAGGCCTATGTTATGCTTGTCCTCATTGGAAGGGGCAGTAAGTATAAGGATGAACAAGTTAAACTGCAGCTTTATAGAACTTTAGTTAGGCCACACCTGGAATATTGAGTACATTTCTGGTCACCACGCTACCAGAATGATGTGGATGCTTTGGAGAAGGTACAGAAAAGATTTATCAGGATGTTGCCTGGAATGGGGGATTTTAGCTATGAAGAAAGGTCGAATAGACTGCGTTTGTTTTCACTGGAATGCAGGAGATTGAGTGGCGAGCTGATAGAAGTTTATAAGATTGTGAATGGTATGTATAGGAAGGAAGGGTCAATTACTAGGGGACACAGGTTCAAGGTGCGGTAGCGGGGTGGTGCGGGTTGTTTAAAAGAAATGTGTGGAGGCACGTTTTCCACACAAAGTGTGATGAGTACCTGGAAGGCGCTGCCAGAGGAGGTGATGGAAGCAGACACAAAAGCAGCATTCAAAAAACACCAGGAAGAATTCATGAGTAGGAAACGAATATAGGGATAAGGATCCTGTAAGTGAAGACAATTTTAGAATGGAAGGGCAAAACGTGTCGACACAGGCTTGGAGGGCCAAAGGGTCTGTTCCTGTGCTGTATAGTTCTCTGTTCTTTGTTATCTTTGTTCTCAGTCTTCAGCCAAAAGTGCAGAGTGGATGATCCATCTTGGCCTCCTCCAGAGGTCCCCAGCATCACAAATACCAATCTTTAGCCAATTTAATTCACTCCGTGCGATATCAAGAAGGAGGCACTGGATACTGCAAAGACTACGGGCCTTGATATCATTCCAACAACAATACTGAAGACTTGTGCTCCAGAACTTGTCACACCTCGAACCAAGCTGTTCTGTCTAAAAATGTGGAAAATTGCCAATATATGTTCTCGCCACAAAAAGCAGGACAAATCCATTCCAGCCAATTATTGCCTACCAGATTACTCTCAATCAGTAAAGCAGCACCTGCTCAGTGATGCCCAGCTTGGGTTCTGCCAGGGCCACTCAGCTCCTAACCTCAATACAGCCTTGGTTCAAACATGGACAGAGGAGCTGAATTGCAGAGGTGAGGTGAAAGGCATCAAGGCAGTATTTGACTGAGTGTGGCAACAAGGAAAAAATTGGCAAAACTGAAATGAATGAGGAATCAGGAGATAAACTCTCAGTTCGTCACAGTCATACTTAGGACATAGGAAGATGGTGAGATAACAAGGTATAGAGCTGGATGAACGCAGCAGACCAAGCAGCATCAGAGGAGCAGGAAAGCTGACGTTTCAGGCCTAGACACTTCTTCAGAAATTTCTGAAGAAGGGTCTAGGCCCGAAAAGTCAGCTTTCCTGCTCCTTTGATGCTGCTTGGCCTGCTGTGTTCAACCAGCTCTACACCTTGTTATCTCAGATCCTCCAGCATCTGCAGTTCCTACTATCATAGGAAGATGGTTGTGGTTTTATGGATATTGGGACATTTCTGTAGGAGCTATTTGGGGTAGTGTCCTCAACCCCACCATTTCAGCTGCTTGAATGACCTTCCCCACCCCATCAAAAGATCAGAATTGGGTTTCCTCTCCGATGATTGCACATTGTTCAGCACCATTTGTGACTCCTCAGATATTGAAGCAGTTCATGTTCAAATGCAACAAGATCTGGATAATATCTATGGCTTGGACTGACAAGTGGCAAGGAACGTTCACACTACACAAATGTCAGGCAATAACCATCTCCAGTAAAAGACAATCTAACTACCAGCCCTTGATATTCAATGAATTCAATCACTGAATCACCCACTATCAACATCTTGGGGTTACCGTTGACCAGAAACTCAACTGGACTCACCATATAAATACAGTGCCTGTAAGATTAGGTCAGAGATTAGGAATACTGTGGCAAGTAACTCATCTCCTGATTCCCCAATATCTACCATCTACGAGACACAGGTCAGGCGTGTGATGGAAAACTCCCTACTTGCCTGGCTGAGTGCAGCCGCAGCAACACTCAAGCAGTGAGACAGCATTCAGGACAAAGCAACTCGTTTGATTGGCACTGCATCCACAAGCATCCTCTCCCTCCACCATTGACACTCAGTAGCAGTAGTATGTACTATCTAAAAGATGCACTGCAGAAATTCACCAAAGATCCTCAGATAGCACCTTCCAAACCCATGACCACTTCCACTAGAAGGACAAGGGCAGCAGGTACATGGAAACACCACCATTTGCAAATTCCCCTCCAAAGCACTCATCATCCTGACTTGGAAATATACCACCATTCCTTCGATGTGGCTGGGTCAAAATCCTGGAATTCCCTCCCCATTGGCATTGTGGGTCTACCAACAGCACATGAACTGCAGTAGTTCAAGAAGACAGCTCACCAGCATCTTCTGAAGGGCAACTAGGGACGGGCAATAAATTATGGCCAGGCAATGCCCACATCCCATGAGTGAATTTAAAAAAATGAATACAACAGATGATCTACACAATTATGTTGTTGCTATTTACAAGACTTTATTGTTCTTATGATGGCAGCTGTAATTCATTACGTTACAACTATGACACTTCTGTTAAACCTAATCGACCATGCAGCATATTGTGAGATTGGGAAAGGCATTACGTTAATGGCAACTTCATTTTTTGAATTGTGCACAAACTCTGTAAAAATCACAACAAATCAGCTTCATATTTTCAATTATTTTGTGAATTCCTAATCTGGATGCATGAATGTTGTTTCACTGGAATAACTACTAGTACATTAAGATATTGGTTCAGTCTGATAAAGAAGTCACCCTACACTTTGCTGATACACTCACACCTAATTTTCAAGATTTTTGAGCAACTACATTGATTGAATTTAATTCCACTCCAGTTATTGTTCAATAAAAATTGTACCTGATAGAAAACATTTCCAATGCTGCCTGAGATGTCTGCATCACTCCAGAACACAGCAATCATTGGTGGTACAGAACTTGCAGTAAATTCGTTAAATGGATTGGTGTAATTGAAAATCTCTGTCGCTGATGCTGGAAAAACGATCAAACCATTGTCTGTGAACTGTCAATCAAAAAAAAGAATTGTGACATATAAAGTGGTTTAAACATACTATTTTTCCTCTGCAGTATCACTGAAATATAAACAATACCGGCAGAGACCTACAAAACATATGCAGCCTAATTTATAGACATAATCAATTATATTCATTCTACACATCACCTCCTTCCTGTGCAATCACTACCTCCCCATGCAATCCCATTCTGTACCATGCCATCGTCCTCCATGCCATGTTATTCCATTCTTTCTTTTTGATCCCCCCCTTGCTATTGTATTTCACTATCACCTGCCAATCCCCACCTATGCCAGTCACACTTCAACCAAATGTCCTGTCCTCCCATGTCATTTTACATCCTCCATTCTCTGAAATGCCATCTCACCCCGTGCTGACCACCAACCTCCAAGCACCACCATACCCCACACCTCGCAACACTACCCCACCCCCAACCTCATTTGGTGACGTTCAAATGAACAAAGAGAATCAGGCATGTAATGCAGGAGTATATATTGAGTTTTGAATATTGGCTGGCAATGTTTCCACTGTGAAGTAAATCCAGATTCAAGGTCACTTTAACACATGTAGCTCTGCTGCAGAGGGCAGAGAAGAAAGAACAGAAAAATAATGACAAGGGATTCAATAGTTAAAGGAAGAGACTGCAATTCTGCAGTCCCAGACATGTCTCCAGGATGACTTGCTGTATCTTGGTGCCACAGTCAAGGTTGTCTCTGTGTGACTGCATACCATTCTGAATGAAGAGGGTGAACAACTAGATTGTGTGGTCCACTTCAGGACAAAGATGGTTGGTAAAAAGGGGAGAGAGATCCTTCAGACCAAATTTTAGGCATCTTAAGAAAAAAATAAAAATCATAAACTCAAGACTGTTCTCTGGACTGTTTACTGGCACACGCTACTGAGAATAGAATGAGGTATATAGTGCAGATGAATGTGTTGCTGGAGACACAACACAAGAGGGAGGCTTTGGATTCCTGAGGCATTGGGTTCAGTTTTGGTGAAGGTATGACCTATTCAAAGGGACGGATTGCATCTCTACAGTGATATGATAAATATTGACAAAGACCGGTTCACTCCCCCAGTTAAGAATGTGGAAATCAATTTGGCAGAGGGATTTGCCATTGAGCACAGATTCAGAATGGAGAGAAACAAAGCTGAAAATAGAAGAAAAGAAAACTATAACTGAGTATGGAAGGCTGAGGAAACAAATGCAAGAAAATATGCAATAAGTTTTTTGAGATTACAGGGAAGCACTCTCATAAAATGAGTCTAGTGAATAAGACAGATTAAGCTAAAGGCACACATGGACACTTAAAGGGTAACATTTTGGCTATTGCTGGATCATGGCATAAAGACAGGTAAGAATGCCAAGTCAATATTTTTGGGCACTAGTTTTTCAGACAGGGCAGAGATTTAAAAAGGGAGGACTGTCACAATATGAGTTAAAAGAAGCATTCACAGCTATGAGGAGGTATATACACTTGAAGGATCATTAAAAGAAGCCATACACATTGCTCTAAGGAACAAAAAGGACTTCCACATTGTTGGAAGTATACAATAGAACTCACAATTTTCAAATGGATATAGAATATGAACATATTTGGAAATTGCTGAGAAGCCTAGCATCAATATGGTTATATTAGTAGAAGATTTCAACTATCTTGTTATTAATTGGGATGAAATCAGTATAAAATTATAGAAAGAACCAAGATTGTAAACTGCATTCGGGAGAACTTTTTTAGCCAATATGTCGCAAGACTGACAAGAGAAATGCACATTTTGGAAGTAATTTTGTGGATTGAGGCTGGGTTAGTTTGAAGGGATGTCAGTGGGAGAGATTTTCTCGTGGTTATGATCATAACTCTGATTTTGCATAGTCATGGAAAAGGACAAAGACCAGAAATAAAAATTCTCAATTGGGGAAAGGCCCATCTTACTAAGTCAAGATATAATTTAGCACAAGTTGAAACAATAGACTGGAAAAAAGTAACTGTACCTAAGTGAGTGCCAGACCAGAAGGAGGCACTCACACAGAACATAGGGAAAATACAGAATAAATACATTTCCATAAGGAAAAGAAAGAGTTATACTCTGAAAATTTGAGATGCCTGGATTTAACAGGGTGACGTAGCAAAAGGAAAAGAATGCTTCTGTGTTACTTGAAAGGTTAGTACTGCTGTAGCCAGTCCAGAGTAACATGCCAGAGTGTGTAGTATAAGGCCTTAAACAGGCATTAATTGCTCACAGATGGGGAGGTTGCCCGACTGCATCTCTATAACTGGTAGAACTGCGGTATTCAATCCATGATGAACTAAAGGTTCAGTGAAAGCCACTTTGAGTACTTACATAAATTAAAGGGTAACGAGCATTTCCAAAAGTGAAGTCAATCTCTGGCTTGAAAATGGGAGAGATGACATCAGATGCTGTTTTTGGTAGCGATTGATCACCAGCATCCTGCCCATATTCAAAAAGAATGGCTGCTGTACGAAAGCAAAAATATGTGAATTAAAATAAGAAACACTGTCACAAAAAAATGCTAGAAACTGGCTTTTTAAAATTCATCCCCAAGGTATGGGTAATGGTGACATTTATTGTCCATTTGTAATGCTCTGAAAAGATAGTGGTAGGATATCTTCTTGATTCACTGCACTTTTGATACAATTGTGTTGATCACAAAGCATCCATCAGATTGGTGTGGGATTTTAGAGAATATACAGCACACAATTATACAGAATAGAAAAGGATCATTTCTTCCATTGTGCCATGACTTGTCCTAATAGTATTACTTCTTTACAGCTATTCTCCTTTTTATGTGTACAGTATCAGCTATAATTCGGCTGTAAGCAAATCTTGCATGTGAGACATAAGTTTATGGACACAAGTCCACCCTTAGCACAAAAATCTAGACTTTCACTCCGATACAGAGTTGAAGGAGACTGATGGTGTAAATTCTCCATCTTTGTTTTTTATGTTTCCCCATGAACAGGAACATATTTGGTGCCATGACCCATGGCACTCCCAGCTCAGGGAATCAGGGACAAGCAGCTGGTGATTTTCTATCCACTAGATTGAAGGAATTATTTGTGATTTGCTACAACTGCAGGGTGTTGCAATCATGATTATTGAGAACTCAAGCATGGTTGTACTTGCTTCGCGATCTTCTTTTTAAACCATGAGGGTGGACATGGAACCAATTCCTAATATATGCTTCTGTACATGGAGTACTAAAGATGAAAAGTTATCACATAAAACAGTAACAGAATTGGTGGGCTGAATTTTCCATCCATTGGGCTCGATTTTATGTGGTGCCATGTTCTCTTTCCCAAGCTACAGTGTTGCATGTGCTTGGAGTCTTCCCTAATGGCTGGCAGCAACAATTTAATGCTGGGAGTGACATTAATTACTTTTAGGTGGGATTTTTGCTGCTTTCGTGGGAGAATGTGCTCCTGGCCAATCAGATCGAGACCAGCTCTGTAGTCCCAGCATCTATAATTGGGTGTGTTGGCCACTCTGGGACTAGAGGCAGTCCTCAATATTGAGAAACCCTGAAAAGTCTGAGGCCATGGGTCTTTGTAAAAGGCATTAGAACATAGACAGCTGAGTTTAGAAGCTTTACAGGGAGTGGTTTAAAATTGACATCCTCAGGGGTACATGTCAGATGGGCTTCAACAGTCAGCAAATGAGGTCTCCCTGCAGCCTGTGCATTTGCCAAAAAAATGACTTGTGCAGCTTGAAGCTGCTGAACTTCCCACATGGGTCTCAATAGGTTCAAGAGCACGTGGGCTGACCATGTCCCATTAAATTTCAGATAAGTGGCAGGAAGTCCACCTGCAGGATTTTATGTGCCCAACAACACTGCCTACCTCAGTTTTCAAATTTGTGGTCTGGACCAGATCAGTGTTCTGGAAGGTGACCAATAGCAGAGATCTCTGGGATTGCTGTCTAATCAGAGACTGCTGGCTGGTTTAGGCAGAGGGCAGGAAACTAGCTTCCACAGAAGCTGGACTGTCACTGAAGCTGAGGTGAAAACCTCAAACGAGTATGGAACAAAAAGGCTGCGAGAATCTCTGTACTCCAAGCACAGTCTGAAATCTATTGTAACAGCAAGATTTTGCCTGTGCATTCCCTCACACCTCCTCTGTGCACATTAAACAGTCAGCTTGCATCTTTTTCCATTGCTGCTCCAAACTCCCACTGTGAAAGCTGCCCTCCTCAGAATACCCGAGATCCTGACACAGCAGGAGCTTGTAACATTCAATTTTTGTTTTTTCATTAAAATGACAACCCTCTGTTCATATCCCAAATAGGTAATAGTCCACTGAGGAAAGTCTCAGATATTTTCTAATCAACCTGCTCAGAGATGTTATGATGCACCTCTGGAGCTGGTGGAGCCAGTCTTCAGTTCAGAGGTAGGGTCACTATCACTATACCATAAGGCCTGACACTCAAAAATTTCATTCCACTTGAGAATCAGTAGTTAATTGCCCTTTAACAAACGTAATTGCTTATTATGGATCACCTTCACTGCATAGATTAAAAGAATTCAACCAAATGCATTTTCTCCAATTTTCCTTATTCCCCTGCCTTCAAATCTGGTAGAGTTCCTCCTGTTTTCATATCAAACTAAATTCAGTTCAACGTAAGTAATGAAGTACTTACATGTAATATTGGCTTGAGTGGTTTGCACTGTTGATTTTACAGTTGTAGTTGTAGAGATGGTGCTTGTGGGCATTGTGGTAGTTGTAGTGCTTGATGTTTTTGAGGGCTTTGATGTGGTTGTTGGAGTTGTGGAAAATGTGGATGATATGGTTTTTGGTGTTTTAGTTGTGGTGGTTAAGGTAGTTGTTGGGCTC
>NC_063344.1:25929827-25982700 GCF_021869965.1 Rhincodon typus
GAAGTAGTTTTGGGTGTTTTAGTTGTGGTGGCTGTTGTTGTTGGGCTTGTTGTGGTTGTAGGGACACCTGTTGTTGAGTTTGTAACTGCAGGAACTGCTGTTTCATTGGGACTTGTTCCTATGGTCTTTTCTGTGGTCATTGTGCTGGATGCTGTTACAGTTGAGGTTGTTGCAGTCATCAAAGTTGGTTTTGTACTTGTGACACTTCTTGTTGATGTTGTAACTGCTGGTCCTGAGGTAGACTGTTCAGTTGTCGCTGTAGCCAAGGTATTATCTGTTAAAGATACAAAGAATGAAATAGTACTTGATGTTTGAAGGATTGTTGCACTTACAGTCAGAGTCATACAGCATGGAAAACAGATCCTTTGGTCTAACCAGTCCATGCCAAACATAATCCCAAACTAAACTAGTCCTACCTGCCTGCTCCTAGCCCATATCCCTCCAACCTTTCCTATTCATCTGCTTATCCAAATGTCTTTTAAATGTTGTAATTGTGCCTGCATTCACCACTTCCTCAGGGCTCATCCCACACGTGAACCATACTTTGTGTAGAAAAAAAATTTGGCCCTCATGTCTTTTTTTTTTAAATTGAAACACTTGATGTTGAAACAGTGACTATAGGAAGTCCTGTAGAAGCATTCAAATATACAAACAGCTTAATGTAATGATACATCCAAAAATATTTGCAGGTACAAAGTAAGAGATAAAGGAAGCAAAGGCTTTGGTCAAAGAGGTACATTTTGAGGAGATTTATAAAGCAAAAGTGAGAAGGTATGAATGGGCAAAAAGTGGAAGGTACAAATACAAATAGCGATTACAAGACATAGTTAAAGGATTCCAAGATAGTGACTGTGAAATAGGCACAGGGTAAATGACGCTTTATAACTTGAAGAACACAGTTTTGGTGATGATTAGCTTTGGTCTGAAATTAATGTCACAGCAAAGACTGTGCCCTATCAGGCTCACTCTCAGTGAGAGGTTTGAGAGATTTTTAAAGATATTTCATGGATGCATATTCAATGTAAGGGACTGCATTTATTACCCTTCCCCTAACTGCACTTTAGAAGATGATGGTGAGGCATGGTGGACATAATTACATTAAACGCACTGACCATTACAGGCTACCAATGGAACAATGGGTGAGCTGTGCTATGGACGTTTAGCAAGAGTAGGGCAGGCACTGGGTAACCACATGGAAGGCCAAAGAATGGCTAGGAAGACTCAGATAAATAATGCATCACATAGGATATCTACATTTGTACTTATTGAGTACGTAGCATATATAGCCTCATGCAAATGAGAAGAAGGTTTTCTCGACTATGGGTGGCTGGGTGACTGTGGCCAGGTTCATCCTCATTAGGTAAGTGATGTTGAGAAGTAGTGTAACATTCTGCTAGAAATTTAGGAACCAGAGTGGGCTATTTCAACCCCTTAAGCCTGCGTGACATTCACTTCGATCAAGGGATTATTTGTATTTTAATTCCACCTATCTTCCCTGGTACTACAACGTTCTCCGACAAAAACCTACTAAGGCAGATTTTTGGGCTGATAAATATTTGCCGGTAGGACTTGAACCCAAGTGTTTTGGGGTGGTATGCTTTATTTTGTCCTCCCCAAAACAGATTTGAAGGCTGTCAAGCATTCAATCGGATGGGATTGTTGCACATGGGGAGCCCCAACTCTTTCCTACCTCCACCGAATTAACTCCTGCTTGCCTCCCCGCACTGCTGAAATGGAGACCTTTAAGGGAGACGACCTGACATCAGAAAAAGGAGGGTCACATTGAGAGCCATTCCTTGCTATTGCTGCCCACTCAGTCTTTCATGATGCCTGCCTCTGTGAAAACCCTCCCAACATCACCCACCTCTAGCCTACACCGCTGCAATCCTGGGTCTCCAGTTTGTGTCATTCCAGCAGCAGCCACTGCTTCCTCAGTACTGTTTGCTGCTGAGAACACTGGCTGATTGGCTGGCAGCTCTCAGAAGGCAAGGGTCTGTCCTGAAAAAGGGTCACTGGACCTGAAACATTAACTCTGCTTTCTCTCCACAGGAGCAGTCACATCTGCTGATGTGGCAATTCTCCCTCAATTTCAGATTTTGTTTCTCATTTCTTGCATCCACAACTCTGTTTTGTTTTGGCCACCCCTGGGTCTTGATCCTATGGAAGGTTGGCCAGTGGCTTGTTAAAGTTGATTGGTTGGCCTGTTATATGTAGGCCATGGCCTAAGGAGCCAACACAGGTCTCTTGTAGCCAGTTGGCAACAGTCTATCACCTCCAGGAAAATCATTCCCTTCCCCCACCCTGAAATAGCCCCACAGCTTTTTGATAAGAATTCCAGATTTCAACAGTAACTGTGGTGCCAGTCTATCAATCAGTAGATACATAGATAGCGTGGAGTAGGGAGCATGACTGAACAGGTGGAGAGAAGGTATTAAGAAGGATAGAAAGATCCCAGCATGCCTTGACTGCTCAAATTTCAGACACATAAGATTTGATAATTTGAATGTGTCAATTGACAGCATGATAACCCTATTAACAAATGAGGGCACAAAATACCTTATTCTGGAATTAGTATGATGGTGACAACCATATTACTTCCCTCTTGAAAATCAGGTCAACTGTGCCTAATTCTGCTGGTGTGATTTTTTTTTTTAAATTAATCCATTCAGAGATGTTAATGAGACACCTCTGGAGACGGTGGGACTTGTACTTGGCCTTTTGACCTGAAGGTAGGGACACTACCACAGAACCAGAAGACCCTGTAATTTTGCTTGTGTCCTGACCTAAAGACTGCCTAAAGTACTGCATTCAGAATCTATTTTCTTTGGGGAGGCAGTGGTGTAGTGTGATGTCACTGGACTGGTATTCCAGAACCCCAGGTGAATGTTCTGGGGAACATGGATTTGAATACTACCATGGCAGATGATGAAAATTTGAATTCAGTAAAAATCTGGAATAACTAGTTAGCCTAATGGTAATTGTATAACCATTGTCGATTGTTGGGGAAAAGAAAACAATCTGATTCACTTATGTCCTTTTGTGAAGAAACCGCCATCCTTACTTAGTCTGCCTACTGCTGACTCAAGATCCACAGCAATGTGAATCATAGAATCCCTACAGCGTGGAAACAGGCCTTTTGGCCCAATAAGTCCACCCTAGCCCTCGGAGAATCCCACCCAGACCCATCTCCCTATAACCCACTGAATCTACACATCCCTGAACATTACAGGCAATTTAGCATGGCCAATTCACCTAACCTGCACACCTTTGGACTGTGGGAGGAAACCGAAGCACCTGGACGAAACCCACACAGACACAGGGAGAATGTGAAAACTCCACACAGATAGTCGCCCGAGAGTGGAATTGATCACGGGTCCCTGGCACTATGAGGCAGCAGTGCTAACCACTGAGCCACCGGGCTGCCCTATGTGGTTGATGTGGCTGACTTGCAACTGCCCTCTGGGCAATTAGGAATGGGCAATAAATACTGGCTCACCAGGCAATGTCTGCATCCCATGAATGAATTTAAAAAAAAATTTTAGTCCTATCTCGACATATACACACACCTCTGCTTTGAACAGCAGACAAGGTACTTGGTGTGTTTTCCAACTTCCTGATTGTTGACCCATCTAAAGACAAATAATTCAGCCATTACCTGTTTAACCTTGATTGCAAAATTTGCGATGGCAATTCTTCAGTCCGAAAACCTAACGATTTTGTCACTTTTCAATGACTAAAGCAAGATAAGATGGATGTGAGCATCTATGGACAATGCCAGCCTGCTTTGGATAGCTTCTAGAGTTAAGCAGCATCAGTTACTTCCCATAAATTGTCAAACTCGAGTAGATTTCAAGGAATTAGAACAAAGAACAGTACAGCGCAGGAACAGGCCCTTTGGCCCATACTGAAACAGGATGCCTTTCCAAAGTAAAAACATTTTGCCTCCTCATGGTCCATATCCCTCTATTCCAAGCCTATTCATATATCTGTCAAGATGCCTCTGAAAATTTTGGATCTGTCTTCACCACCTCCTCTGGCAGCACATTCCAGGCACTTACCACATTCTGTACAAAAAACATATCTCCGATGTCTCTTTACACTCAACACATTTTTATCTTAAGCCTAAATCCCCTAGAAATTGACATTTCCACCCTAGGAAAAAAGATTCTATCTATGCATGTCATAATTTTGTAAACTCCTATCAGGTTAATCCTCATCCTTTCACATTGAAGTGAAAAAAAAATGTTTGTCCAATCTCTCCTCATAGTTAATACCCTCCAGACCAGGCAAAATCCAGGTAAACCATTTCTATACCTTCTCCAAAGCCTACACATCCTTCTGGAAGTGCGACAACCAGAGCTATACACAAAATTTCAATTATTGGCCTAAGAAAGGTTCGATACAACTGTGACATCACTTGCCAATTCCTGTGATCTACGCGCTGACCAATGGAGGCAAGCATGACATATGCCATCTTGACAACATTATCCAATTAGCAAATTATTATCCTCATTCTTAAAAGCACAACTGGCTATCTTGAACAACTCATTCCCACCTGCGTCAATACACCAATTTGTTTGCAAAGTTCAAAAATTTGAATGAAGTCAATATGCCATGTGGACTGATTCTCCTCCCATCATTTGTATGCGTCTTTTCTAAATGTCAATAGAAAGATATTCTTCATCTTATTTTTGTTGGATTAGAAGGGCTAATGTGTACAACGTCTGGAGCACGGTTGGTATTTTACAAGGAGGGAGACTTGTACAGAATTACGTCCCTCACCTGTGCAGTTAGGACCTTCATATCCCGCTCGACATGTACAGTTGTACGATCCAACAGTATTGACACACATGGTATTGTTTTTCCAGGAACACACATAAGGGTCAAGACATTCATCCACATCTGCAAAGATAATGCCAAAATCAATTGAAAATTTTGCTTTTCATTGGAAAGAAATTGCTGGTAATCAGTAGATTTCATTTCATTATCAAATGCTGCATTTTAATAAATGAGGTTGTACACACCCCACGAGTAGATTAAACTGTTAATTTTGATCAATTTGTGATGATGTTTCAAATTGATCACTTTTGACTAGAACCAAATATATTTTAATTTGTATGTTTTTTAAAGCAAATCTTTCTCTAATATTATCAAAGTTATGTTTTTATTCAGACGAGGAAGATTCTCACTTTTGATCATGAAGTCAATAACTGCAGTAGAAATGATAAATCTGGGAAGACCGGGTGAGATAGAAGGCAGAGTTAGAGAAATTTCAGGGAAACGTGGAAACAAAATAGCGTATTAATGAGTTTTGTGTTTGAGTCTAATTTATTGTTGTCACATGTTCTGCAATACAGTTTAAAAAAAAAGTTGTTCTGTGTATTATACAGGCAGATTGTACCATACAAAGTGCATCAGGGTAGCAGAACAGAGTGCAGAATATTGTGTTACAGCCACGGAGAAGATGCAGCGAGAGAGCGAGATCAGATTTAACACTCGAAGTTCGTTGAAAAGTCTGATAACAGTGGGGAAGAAGCTGCTTTTAAATCTGTTCATACAGGTATTCACATTTTTATATCTTCTGCCTGATGGAAGGGGCTGGAAGAGAGTATAACTAGGGTGGAAGTGGTCTTTGTTTATTTGGTTGCTTTCCCAAGGCAGCGGGAGGGAGGAATGAATGAACTCAGTGGATGGAAGGCTGGTCTGTGTGATAGACTGGGCTGCGTTCACAAATCTTTGTAGTTTCTTGCGGCCTTGGGAAGAGTAGTTGCCACACCACACTGTGATGCATCCAGATGGGATGCTTTCTATGGTCCATTTCTTAAAGATTAGGTAATAGTCCTTGTGGATATATCGAATTTCCTTTAACAATTGGGGATTTCAAACTTCTCAATACAGGGGGCTTTCCAATAATGTGTATTCCAGCAAGCGAATTGGCTATAACACGATTGACAAATAGGGGGACACTACTTGTAAGATGTGAACTTGTATTGGCTATTATGCATTGTATGTTGTATACCTCAAATATAATATCACACAGAGAACAACTGTCTTATTAGGAAAATATGTGAAGACTTAGTTTGAAGAGTTTATGCTGAACACATTAAATGCATCAGCATTATTTAAAAAATGCAGCTCATTTAAATAGAAGAATGGACTCCAATGCTAAATTGATGGTATGAGTAAAAAGTGAAGTATAGTTTAAAATAATGAGTGCTGTTAAAACATGCACCTTAGTGTGTAATATTTTTGCTTCGATTTTGTTATATTTTCAATATGTAAGAATTTTTGAACTTACTCATGTACATCATTTATACCAAAAGTTGTCTGTGTTACAAACTGCACTTTTCCAGCACTATTTTGAATACAATGTTACTCAGGTTTATAATGCATTTTAATCCTACAATTAACTTCAACGCCAATGGGCTACACAGGAAAGAAAGGTCAGATTCTTCTGCTTCACTTTCCAGAAGTCTGTGCTGATGGAATGTCAGGTCAGATCAGCATTTAAATGGAGGAGGGAATTTTACTAAAAATTACTAATGTGTCAATTTTGGGAAGAGTTTTGTGGAGGGTTGCTGGGTGTGAGCTCTATCTCACACAATTTTGCATTGTTTACCTCTTTTGGATCATGCTCGCACTATCATGCAGTACTGACATTTGCTGGGATTTTTAGTGGCAGAACTCTATTTAAAGCCCAGCTATCACTTCATTGCAAATACAAGGACAGATTCATAAATGTATTGCCACTTTGTGACATCACCTGTTTGATAAACTGTCATTATAGCTGCGGCTATAAGAACAAAGCTATACAGGTGAGAAAGAATTTTGGAAAATCTAATTGTTATGTGTCCTTTGTGCCCCTAACCCCACTTTTCCCACAGGCCCATTTATTTATATAGTGCGATTTTCTATAACGTGATGTTGCGCTGGAACGCAACTATGGCATTACAGCAGAACCCCCTGCATTAACTGTGACAGACAAGTGTGAAAGGCTTAAAGGAGTGGAATTCTTAAAGTGTATCTAGGACAGCTTTTTAAGGCAGCATTTAGAGAAGTCCGCCAAGAGATGGGCAATGCTGGAACAAATTTCAGAATGAAGCTGAGAAAGTGTTACATGGGGCAGTGGGACAGCATTTCAGGAACAGTCACCATAACTCTAAGATTGAAGGTAGTCATGAAAAAGGACAAAGATGGGCCAGAAATCAATTTTTTGAGTTGGAGAAAGGCCAATTTTAACACAGTAAGATGGGATCTGGCCAAAGTGGGCTGAGAACAGGATCATTGGGAGTCTTTCAAAAAGGAAATAGTAAAAATACAAGATCAATGCTGCTGTAAAGATGAAGAGAGGGATGATGGTCATGCTATTATGGTAATAGATTGATAATGTGATTCTCTTATTCAGAAAGGGTTGTCAGGAGACCAGTGAGCCTAACTTCAGTAGCGAGGAAACAACTTGAAAAAATTCTGAAAGATAGAATTAATCTTCACTTGGGGAGGAAAGGATTAAACAAGTATCGTCAGAATAGCTTTGTCAGGGAGAAATCAAGTCTGATAGGTTGACTAAGTTTTCAAGGAAGTGACAAGATGTGTGGGTGAGACTTGTGCAGTTGATGCAGTCTACATGGACTTTGACAAGGTATTGTATGGGATACTGGTCAAGAAAAGAAGAGCCGATGCGATCCAGGGCAATTTGATAAATTGGATACAAAATTGGCTCAGTGGCAGGAGCCAGAAGAGATGGTTGAAGGTTGTTTTTGTACTGGAAGCCTGTGTCCAAAAGCAAAATGAAACATTTGATGAAGTGTTCATTGTAGTTTGTTTTGCACATTAATGATCGAGGAATGAATGCAAAATGATTCAGTAAGTTCACAGATGTAGTCAATAGTGAAGAGAAATGCTTTAGATTACAGGATGATATAGAGAGATAGGCTGAACAGTGACAAATGGAACTTAATCCTGAAAAGTGTGAGGTGATGCATTTTGGTAGGACTAACAAGGCAAGGAAGTGCACAATGAACGGTGCAACTAAGGACCCTAGGAAGAGCAGAGGATCAGATGGAACACAAACAGAAGTTGCTGGAAAAGCTCAGCAGGTCTGGCGGCATCTGTGAAGAAAAAAATCAGTTAACGTTTCAGGTCCGGTGACCCTTCCTCAGAACTATAGTGTCTATAGAGAATCAGAGGGACCTTGGTGTGTATGTCTACAGATCCTTGAAGGGAACAGGACAAGTGGATAAGGTTGTTATGAATGCTTTTGGGATCCTTGTCTTTATTAGTCGACGCATTGAATGCAAGAACAAGGAGGTTATGATGGAGCTTTATAAAATATTAGTGAGACTACCGCTGGAGTAATATTTGCAGTTTTGCTCACCACACTAGAGCAAGGATGTGACACACTAGAGAGGGTGCAGTGGGAACTCACCAAGATGTTGCTGGCTGTAGTGCTGCAACTTTGAAGAAAAGCTAGATAAGCTGGGGTTGTTTCTGTTTGAGCAGAAAAGGGTAACCATATTGAGCTATAGAAAATTATGAAGTTCATGGACAGGGTGCATAGGAAGAAAAGCTCCTCTTAATACCCCTATAACCAGGCAATATAGATTTAATGTAATAAGGAGTTTTAAAGCGGATTTAATGAAGCATTCTTTCACCTGGAGGGTGGTGGCAATCTGGAACACATTGCCTGGAAGGGTTATAGAGTGGGAAGGAACACAATTTTTAAAAAATGATTAGATGATCACTTAGTACCATAGCATACACAACTGCAGGCCAAGTGCTGGAAAGTGTGACTAGAACAGCAAGGTAGTTGATAACTGGTATGAACGTGATGGATTGAAAAGCCTCTTTCTGTGCTGTACAATCCTATGAAATTATAAAATCTGAATTATAGGCAGTATGGGAGAAAGTATGGATGCAGCAATATTGGGAGGATTTGGGAGAGAGAAAGACAAGACCAGCATCAAATTTTTTTTTTTTAGTTCATTAACGGGATGTGGTATCACTAGCTCGGTCAACATTTATTTCCCATCCCCAATTGCCCAGAGGGCAGTTAACAGTCAACCACATTACTCTGGGTCTAGAGTCACATGTCGGCCAGATCAGGTAAGGATGGCGGTTTCCTTCCATAAACATCATTAGTGAACTAGATGGACTTTTCTGACAATCAACACTAGTTTCATGGTCACCATTATTCTTGTGATTCCAAAAATTTTTACTGAATTTTAATTTGACCATGGCAGGTTTTGAACTTGGGTCCCCAGAACATTACCTGTGTCTCTGGATGAATAGTTTAGGATCAAAGAATAAGATGATGGAATTGTAGAGACAGGAGCTAGGTAGAAGGAAGGAATGATGAAGCAAGAAAATTAAGAAGTTATAATGAGATGTCACTGTAAATTTGAAAGTGACATAATATGAAAAGAGTTACTTATAAATTCAAAACATAACAAAGGACTGCAGATACTGGAAAGCTGAAACAAATACAGTAATTGCTGGAGAAGCTCAGCAGTCTGGCAGTATCTGTGGAGAGAAAACACAGACAATGTTTCGGGGCCTATGACCCTTCTTCAGATCGCTTATAAATTGTCTTCTTTCATAGCACATAATCATTTAGATAATTTTTATTTTAACTTTTGGCTACAACATTACTGAAGTGGTAATCTTTTCCAAAACGGAGAGAATAATGTCAACAACAACTGTTACCAGACCAACCCATTTAAGGATAAAGGTTTGTATATAAGTTGAGTCCTCACCAGTGCAATTGAATCCATCATATCCCGTTTGACATGAGCAGATGAAAGAGCCCTCAGTATTGACACAGATGCTGTTGTTTTTCCACGAACATATCTCATCATTAAGACATTCATCCAGATCTGAAGGAAAAGTGCATAAGAATCTAATTGATTTCTGTTAATTCCAAAGATACAATGCATAATCTACACACCAAAATTCAATATTATGTTGCATTTGCAGTAACAAGTCTCAAAACAAACTGCAAATAAAGGATAGAAATATCCTATTGATAGATTGAGCTCTCAAATCTATGTGGCAGTTTTGGTTGGAAGTAGTGGGACAGTTGTGATCCCTGAAAGATCAAGAGGGTTGTAGGCTGCAATCTTGATCCACGTGACTTGGTAGTGGGGAAATCTAATCTGATCTCGAGTAAGCATGGGAGAAAGGGAATGAATAATTTTTTTTTTAAAAAATTGCAAGATACATTTTTAACAAATATAGAAGGATCAGGTCTTAGAACTTCAGAGACTTGGAGCAGTGGGAATGAAATGGTTATGGGGAAGAGTTTTAATGTCCCATGGAGAATGCATATTTTTCAAAATTAGATTGAAATTCACGACAAGGGAAGTTCTGATAACTACGCCTTTCACAATTATTAAAATCTGCAACTGGAACAAAAAAACTTCAGACCTTTCCCCTTGGCATATCTGACTGCACTCAAAACCTTTCCTAGCCTGTCTCTCTCAATCATTTTATTGTCCATCAGAGCACAGAAAGATTGCCAGTGATGCTTCTGGCAGTGAATACTGTTGATCATGGTCGCATAGAGTTAAGACAGTATGTCTATGCTTTTCCCTGTTGTCTCTTTTTCATGACACTGCTGTAATTCCAGTTATTGTGGCCTCAAGCACTGCTCTTTCTGAATGGGGAGAATATCACCTGGAGGTTAATCAAGACAGAGACAAAATGTCACTGAGATTCCTCTCGGACTATACAGAATTATGTCAGGATCAGGATTTCCCATACATGGATAGGTATCATTCTTGGCTATTTTTAAATTATTCATGGGACGTGAAAGGTACTGGATTGGATAGCATTTATTGTCATCTCTGGTTCCCCTTAAGATGACAGTAGTCAGCTGGCTTCTTGAATCGCTGCAATCCACATTCTCACAATGATGTAAGGGAAAGAATTCCAGGATTTTGACTGAGCAACGCTGAGGAAAGGATGAAACTTTCCAAGTCAGGACGGTGAGGGACTTGGAGGGGACTCGCAGCCTTTGCTCTTCCATGTATCTGCTGCCCTTGTCATTCTAGATCGTAGTAGTCATGGGTTTGGAAGTTGCCTCAGGATCCTAAATGAATTTCTGTAATGCACCTTGTAGTGCTACAACTGCTGCTCATTGCTTCAATGATGGAAGGAAGGAATGTTTGTGGATATGGTGCCAATGAAGCAGGCTACTTCATCCTGGATGGTGTCAAGCTTCTTGAGAGTTGTTGGATCTGCACTCATCCAGGCAAGTGGGGAGTATTCCATCACACTCCTTATGTGTGCCTTACAGATGGTGGACAGGTTTTGAGCAATCAAGAGATGAGTTACTTGCTGCAGTATTTCTAGCCACTGACCTGCTCCTGTAGCCACAGCATTTAAATGGCTAGTCCAGTTTAGTTTCTGGTCAGTGGTAATCCCCAGGATGTTGATAGTGAGGGATTTGGTGATGGTACTGCCATTGAATATCATAGGGTGAAAAATAAGTTGTTTGTGCTGTTATAAAACTGTTGATATATTCTACCCTGGGATACTGTTGCTGATTTGAAAACTCCTGGGCCGCGTCGCTTTAATGATCTGAGATTTCTTTTAGTTGGGGTTTTAAGTTGACAATAACTGTGACTGGGTAAGTTTACCTTGCTGGGAAGTATAAATTATGAAATCATTAACTAATATAGAATTCCTTTTTCCATCTCTTTTATGAGCCCTTACCTAGCTTTCTAAATAATAATGCACCTCTGTTTATATCACAAGAGGAGTTTTGTTGGAAGAAAACATAATTGAAATGCAATATGTCATAGGGACAACATTATTCAAATCCATCGTTTGTATATATATTTTATAACTTTAGATCCAAAGTTGTTATGTTGGTGATTTAATTCAGAATTGGTAAAGTTCTGTTAACAATAACTAACGCTGTCAATGTTTTCAAGGGCACAGGCCTGAACATAATTCAATTCCTCACCTCTGCAGTTGTGGCCATCATATCCGCTTTGACATGTACAGTTGTAAGATCCCACAGTATTGACACACATTGTATTGCTTTTCATCGAACAGATATTACTGCCAGCACATTCATCTGTATCTAATGGAAGAAAGCAGATATATAATATTATTAACTCGAGGGGAATTAAGATGATATACAATAACGTTAATGATATTTCATTATGTCTTCCTTCTGTGACTTTGGGTGAAATTTTCAGACCTCTAATTTTCCAACATTTTCCATCAGATAAATATCCAGCTTTCATGTTTTTACACATATCTTGGAAAAAAAGTCAAAATGATGAAGGTTTTCGATTTCTGAGAAGATAAAATATTTCATTGGAGACAATAAGGACTGCAGATGCTGGAAGCCAGAATCTATCGGTGTAAGGTTGGAAAATCACAGCAGGTCAGACAGCATCAGAGGAACAGGAAAGTCAACATTTCGGGCCATTTCCTGACAAAGGGTTTCAGCCTGAAACATTGACTTTCCTGCTGTTCTGATGCTGTCTGATCTGCTGTGCTTTTGCAGCCTCACACCTATACACTAAAATATTTCATTGTTTGTCCTGAGATTTTATCCACAAAGAGAAGGCAAAAGTATATTTTTTTTCACTTTTGGCACGGTTTACACTATTTTTCTAGGAACTGTAACTTTTGCAAAAGCTAAAATAAAAAGATATAGATTGAGTCTTTTCACGCTTACCATTGCAAGTAATGCCATCTCCAGTATAACCAGCCTTGCACTGACAGGCATATGAACCCTCCAAGTTAGCGCAGATCCCTAGTGTTTTAGAGCAGTTGTTTTCTTCTGCATTAAGGCATTCATTTATATCTGCAGAATATAATTTCTGATATCAGCAAATGGGTATCCACTCATATAGCTCGCATATTGTCTTTATATAGTGACAAGGTCATGAAAAGGACTATCTTATGTGATTTCATTGTTTTTTTCCCCAAAAAACTGAAACAAAAAGGTTTAGGTTTTCACATTTCTCCACTAGCATCATTTGAATTGATGCCAGCAGCGACCTGTACCATCCCACCCCGCCATCACCATTCTGAATTGTCCAAAGACACGTTGGGGTGCAATGATAAGACAATTTAATAACTTATCTTTCTCCAGTTGTTCTTCTGTGATACTTACACATTTTAGCAAGCAGAGGAAAAAATGCACAGTAGGATGAAAGAACACATTGAGATGGAAGTGTACACCTCCTCCATGAGTATAGCTCCATTTCATGGTACTAATAGTGGTATGAGTCAAGTTTACAAATTGAGTCAGTTGACAGTTCAATAAGGAAGTACAATGTTTGGTGTAACAGAAAAGCCCAAACAAACCTGGAAGAGCCCAGACCTATTATCACCTTTGTTGACATGATTGTTCTTAGGTGAGTCCTGTAGTTGAGTTTAGCAGCCTCAAGCTATTGAGGAGAAAACTTGTCATGCCTTTCCGTCTGGTTTATTTTTCAGTGTGTGTTGTTGTTTGAAAACTACTGTATGGGCTTTGCAATTCTCATGAATTAATTGTGAACATCACTCTCCAAGCTCACAGACATAAGGTTGCATCATCCCAAAACTAGGTAGCCCCGGTGTATGTTTTATGGGTTCTGATTGTTTATCGTTGTCAGTTGTTTGACGTAATCACTCTTGCAGCTTGGAAAGATGAAAGCTCTTTTGTTTAATTCTAAATTTTCACACTGCTTGTACTAGTAGACTGCTTAGCTGTGAATGTAACCCAATAGGAACATTTACACATAGAATAGTTCCTTGATAATTAGTTAGTAGTTTTTATTTTTACAGACAATGCAACACATAACAGCAGTACTGACAAAAGTCCTGTGCCCTGGGTAGGATTCTCTGGTGGGTGTCAATTAAGAGGGTGACACCAGGACTGACATCCAGTTAAAGAAGGTGACATGCCTCTCAGAGAGGTCAGCACCATTAAGGGAGCAGCAACTCAATAGCCTCAGCAGTGTCATTTGATAGAAGTGGCCGCTTATGAGGCTGAAAGGAGAAGATGGCTCCTCAAAGTTAAAATGCCCTTGAAGACTGGGTCAGATTTTTATCCCCAGAGTTTTGGATCCAGGCAGTCAGGCTCAGGGATGAGGGATCATGGGGTGAACTCTCCAGCGACAGTGTAGGAACTGAGAGGTATTCTTTAACAAATGTGACCCAAATGAGCTACACAGCGTAGCAAGAATCAAAGGCCCTTTCCAGGAACCTGCTGGAAGGCCACCTCAATGTATTTTAACTATTCAAGGTTAAATCAAATAAGTAACTTCAACAAAATAATTATTATAGTAATTTTAGAATCGCACCATTGGTTCAAAACCACATTACACTAATGTAACAGTCCCGGGGAAAATTAATTCCAAAATGTTACTTATAACAGATAGCTGATTGTCAATAATATCAGGTGAAGCTATTTTACAATTTTTAAATACCTCCACATGTTCCATTAATGTTCATAAATCCATTCTTGCATTCACATTTAAAAGAATATTCAGTATTTACACAGCGTTGCCCACTCTCTGAACATTCTGCTGGGTTTTGGCATTCATCGATATCTGAAATTTCAACAAAAGAAGATAGTTGTGTAACAAGTTGGATTTTCTTTAATTGTTTTGCTGGTTGAATAGTTCAAAATGAATAGGGATAAACTGGAATACAGGCTGGGTCTTACCCATTTTTAGACTAAGACTGTAAGAGGGAAAATTTAAAGGCAAAAACCTGGAGCGTATCTTTGCCAGAAAGTCTGCCAGATCAAACACTAGTTAGGCAGCTGATTAGCTGCTGGTGTGCTTTCTACTTGACATGGTTTCTTCGAGCAAATGTCAGTCAGTGTCCTATGATCTGAGTACTGCCCTGTGTGTTAGTTTATATACCAGTGTCAATCCATGATTATCTGTTCAACTTTAGTCTTCTTTCTTCTGTCTTCTAACTTTCTCACCAATAGCCATGTCAGCCATGTCTAGGAGGATTCTGCCAAATGTGTCCTGTTGCACATCCATCCAGAACCAGGGAGCACTGTTTTAAAATTAGGTTCGGCCATTCATGACAAAAATGAGGAGAATCTTTTTTCTGTCAGAGAGTTATGTAACTTCGGAACAAAAACTGAAGGACCTATGGATGCTGTAAATTAGGAACAAAAACTTCTGAGTTCTGAGGAAGGGTCACCGGACCCGAAACGTTAACTCTGTTTTTTCCTTCACAGTTGTTGCCAGGCCTGCTGGGTTTTTGCAGCAACTTTGTTTTTGTCTGTAACTTCGGAACTGTTTGCCTTAGAATGGATTGTAGGCAAGGTCACTGAATATTTTAAGACAGGTGGATTCTTCTTAGGCAGGAAAATCAAGGGTTATAGAGAATAAATGGGAATGTGAAATTTGAAATAGAGACAGAACAGCTATGATTATATTGAAAGGTGCAGCAGGCATGTGGAACCACATGATCTCCTTCTGCTATGTATGTTTGTTCAACTGAGAATGCCAACAGCAGAAATACAGTCACTTCAAGGTGAGAACAGTGCAGTAAGAAGATCGGAAACATCAGAATGGCAGGAGAAGTGAATGTTCTGCATTTCAGGTGGCAAGTGTACATATTTTTTCTTTCTTTATATCCAGGAGTGCTCTTACACACAATTGAATTGTTTTTCTTTCCATTACCAAATCACCCATGGTGTGGTAAGCGTACAGATGCCATGAGAGCCGAAGCATCCTGAGATGCTAGCTCTGAAATATGTCAACATTTGTCTGCTTGTGAAATCAGTGTTAGTGGACTCAACTCTTTCAGCTGGATCTCAACGTCCATCGTCTCTACTCTTTGCAAGGATATGAGGCTGAGGCAAAGGCAGCTGGTGTTGCTCGTGCTGCTTCTGGTGCTATTGGTTTCATTTCTTTTCTCTCATTCATGATGAAACTGCATAAGTTGTTTCCATGGTGAAATTAGGTAACAGAAAAGTGCAGCTGCATGTTGAGTGAAATGCCTTCTAAGAACATATCCAGCAGTGATAGCACACTTGGAGAGAAGAAAAACTTTGCAACATCTTTTGGGCGGCACGGTGGCACAGTGGTTAGCACTGCTGCCTCACAGCGCCAGGGACCCGGGTTCAATTCCATCCTTGGGCAACTGTCTGTGTGGAGTTTGCACGTTCTTCCCGTGTCTGTGTGGGTTTCCTCCAGGTGCTCCGGTTTCCTCCCATAGTCCAAAGATGTGCAAGCTAGGTGGATTGGCCATGCTAAATTGCCCCTAGTGTTCAGGGATTTGTACATTGGGTGGGTTATAGGGGGATGGGTTTGGGTGGGTGCTCTGAGGGTTGGTGAGGGCTTGTTGCACTGAAGGGCCTGTTTCCTCACTGTACGGATTCTTGGATTCTTTGATCTTTCTTCTAAGCATGGCTGGAGCTCTTCAATTTCACTGATGAAAACAGTCTCAGCCTGAATGATTCAGTGAGACAGCTCATACCACTGTGCACGCACCTCTGTGACTTTGCTCAGTTGCGAAACAGCTGCCCTAAATGAGAAAATAGAAGCCAGAGTTCGAGGACCTATTATCTACACAGACAACTTTATGGATTTGATAAAAAAGGGTGAAATTTCATGCCAAGCAGAGCCATTCAATTTCCTTTCTCGCTGAAACCATGTGAAAATGAAATTTGGATTGTGTGTAAAATAAGTGGCTGCTTTGCCATTGCCCATCTCTGGAAAAACATGAAAATTCACCCCAAAGGGAACAATACTAAAGATGGCAGGGTGTTCCAGTTATAGTGTTGTTCTAATATATTTTCAGAATTGCTGTCAGTGGAGTCTTTATAGAATACCTGTGCCGCATCCTCATTTAAAGACAGATATTAACAGAGCATTTTGGCATTTACCTTGGCAAGAACCATTGACTCTTTCAGATCCAGCGGGGCAAATACAAGTATAATTTCCAATTGTGTTTTCACAGGTCTCATTGAAAGGACACGATGCTATTTTCTCTGCACACTCATCAATATCTGCAGTACAACAAAATTCCACTCGGTAATATTCTATTTAAATAATCACGTTTTATTTAGCCAAATTAAATCCATAATTATCATAGAGTCATGTATTCCATGGTAGATGTTCCTGATTGTATCCTGCTGGTGAATGAATTGTCTGTGTGTAGTGAATAGAAGAAAATCAGTAAGGAGAAATGCATACTTACAGAGTGATCCTAATCGTTTTTCCCTCCATTTCAGTTAATGGAAAGAAAATCTACCCATAATTTTCCCAGTAAATCTGTGATATTTCAGTAGGAAGATGCTGATGCATATTTTGCTTTTGGATAAATTATTCACTAAAATTATGTTGATGTAGCATTACAGAGCTACTTTAACAAAAAAAATGTTAGTTCTCTAATAGTTAGGCTGTACTTAACAGGGTGAATTTTCATTTTGATGTCGAGGTTGGACTGGAGGTGGATGGACCTCTGGTTTCTGATGTTTTCAAAATTGTTCTTCTTTGAGATGTGGGCATTACTGGCAAGTCTGACATTTGTTGTTCATGCCTAGATGTCTTTGAACTGATTGGTTCTCTAGGACATTTAAAAGAACAAATAAGATTCAACCACATTGCTGTAGGTCTTGTGTCAAATGTAGCAAGACCTGGAAAAGTGGCTAAAGTTCATTAGTGAAGTGGATGAGTTTATACAACAATTGACAGTAATCATCATTATCCTCGGTTTTAATTCCAGATTTGATTGAAATCAAATTTCATTGTCTGCTGTGAAAGCATGACAGTTCAAACCCGTGTTCTCAGAACATTAGCCTGAGTCTCTGGATTATGGGTCCAGTGTCTTTTCCACTATGTTACTGCCTCCCTCAGTTTAATAGCTGGTATGCTAGTCTTCTATCGTCACCTTGCCTCTGGGCAGTTTTTATGGAGGCAGAACCAAGATCCTGCAAGTAGTAGGTAGTCCATTCAGCTATGCTAAGGGTCTGTTCACTGTGCACTCCGACTGGAATTTTACTGTTAGCATGTGGGCCTCCTTCTGAGATCAAAACTTGGCCAAGGATGGATTTGGTCAACAACCAGCAGAACTGGGGTGGGGGTTGAATCACCCTCTAACTAGGAACCATCTCCTCCATGCAATATACCTGCTACAGCCATAAAGTCTCTGAGACCATTCAAAAGAATGGCTGCTTCTCCACGAGGCCAGCCTGGCAGCTATGGCCTCTTTCATTTTAGAAATTGTGAAACTTCTTAATCTTGAGGTACCCTCCCTTTCTCCTACCTACATCAGCAGCCTCACCTCTGATACTATAGGGCTGTCAATTTCTCAATGCTGGAAAGCCTCTTATTCATTTTTCCTGGTTCAGAAACTGACCTGTTGGCTGTAATTATACAAGGCACCTGGAGTTAGTCACTGCAGTGGTTGTTACTTCAAAAATCACCTTTTGGAACCGGGTGTTAGCATGTACTGATACACAGATCCTCCCAACGGCAGACTTAGGATCTCCAGACAAAACTCTATATGACTGCTTCAATTTGATGAACTTTCATGAGAACCGATAAAAGATATTGACCTGAAATGTTAACTCTATCTTTCCCTTTACAGATGATGCTTGGCCTGCTCAGTATTTCCACGACCTTCTGTTTTTATTTCGATTTTCAGCATCTATAGAACTTAAAAGCCTTTTTCAGGATTTGTTTAATTGGTTACACATTAATGAAAAACTTTCAAATACACGATGACATTATAATTCAGAACACATTTCTAGAATATTCTGTTAACAATTATTTTAAAGAAGGGTGAAGCTGTTTACAATAATGTTTGAATTTATTAGAATTGTAACAAGGTAAGAAATAAATGGTGAAACAATCAGTACCTTCGCAGAATGTTGCATTTCCTTTGAATCCAGGCAGACAGGAACAGATGAATGAACCCGGTATGTTTTCACAGCCGGCGTTACTTGGACAGTCAAACAGAAATCTGGTGCATTCATCAATATCAGTGCAGTTAGGACTTTCATAGCCGTCTTTACATTGACATATGAATGAGCCAGCTGTATTGTTGCACACAGAACTCAAGGGACAATTGTTCTGATTTTCTGCACATTCATCAATATCTGTATTCATTTAAGATGGGAAAATATAAAATATTTAATATCTCAAAATATAGAATAAGTATGGCACCAAATAAAGCACAATAGCAGAATGTTTCAAGATCATTTGGTTAATTTTGATCAGCCCCATCATCTGATCACATACTTTCTCTCCAAGGTTCCTATTAATGTAATGTCCCACATTGATGTTTCTTTTTCACTTATACAACATATTAGGGAGAGGGATATCATGGCCTCGTAAATGCTAGGAATAGCATTTTCTTAAAAATTGAATACTGCTACTGTTAAGGCTTGTTTTGGGATCAAGGATCCCAGGAGCACAAATCCTTGCGAGCTGACAGGTTATAAAGGACAGATAGCTCTATTAAATGGCAGCACCACCAGGGAGACAAATGGCTGCTGCTGATAGGACACCAATCTACAGCTTAGGATCGGGACCCCTTCTAAAAGCTGGATCGAGTATTATTATACATGCGCATAAGGGACTCTCACATCCTCTTTTCCCATCCACATGATCCTGCAAGCAACCTGACACAAAATTGCCTAATTAAATATTGCATCATTACTAGACTTGTCACAGGAAGATGTCAGAGGTTGTCACATGTTCAATGAAATATTTCTTCCTGACTGCAATATTAATTCTGATTTTAGTGAAGATGTTGTCATGGCCTACTGGCCATGTAAAGGCAACTGAGAAGGAAGGTCATTCAATATAAATGTCTCTGAGAATGTCAGAAAGAAAGTTTAAGCCTTTTCTAGCTCCAGAATCCTCTCCACCTCCCCAACCCACACCATCTCCATGCAATTCCGAATGCCAATGCCGGCATTTCTACAGATGGCAGCAAATTCCCTGTTCCAGGTGAGAAGTTAGCCAGCGGCAAGTTAACGAGGATCAGTTGTTGAAATTGTCACGACCTCATTCAGCCACAAACAATAGGAATTTAACTGTGTGGATTTTGCACATTCTCCCCGTGTCTGCGTGAGTTTCCCCTGGGTGCTCCGGTTTCCTCCTACAGTCCACAGATGTGCAGGCTAGGTTGGTTGGCCATGCTAAATTGCCCATAGTGTTCAGGGATGTGTATATTAGGTGGGTTATAGGGGGATGATTCTGGGTGGGATCTTCTGAGAGCCATTGTGGACATGTAGGGCCGAAGGGCCTGTTTCCATACTGTAGGGATACTAAGAAAAACTATACTACTAAGAAACTGAAAACCACAGTTTTCCATCACAAGTCCACTCTTCATTAAAAGAAACATAACCCATCAACACCCCTCCCAATGCTTCCCTGTTACAGAAAGAGAGAATTTAAAAGATATGATGAAATTGTTGGCTGCAATATTCATGGCTCATGTCAAATTGTCATTATGCTTTTTGAATTGAAATAGTTATTCACTTACTTCAAACAAATGGGTGGTCATTAACGTACCAAATACTGAAGTATCTGTACCTTGTACTGAAGATGGCACCATAAGGGGCAAACTTTTCACTGCACTCATTCGAGTGCAGGTGCCACTGAAGCTAATTCTAATTCTAATTCTAATGTAGCAGAGAACACTACGGTACGGTAGTGCTAATGGTTAGTATAACATTGTCAACCGTTCCAAACCAATATAGATCAGGGGTTGAAAGCATGGGGAGTCAGATAATGGAACCTCCATAACAAAAGGTGTGTTACATGGAATAGGTATGAGAGAAAGTATTGATGGCACATTGATCTTTAAGTGCTGTAATCAAAACTGACTAATTTTATTTCCAATTTCACACTCTAATGAGGAGTAGAAAATTTATCCTACAGTATAGAGTAAACTAACTAAACTAGTGATTTTATTTAAAGCAGAAAGTCAATTTGAACAACTACCGTTACAAGACCAATTATTCCAGCAACAATAATTCCAGCCAATATAAATGTATTCCTCACCTGTGCAGTTGGTTCCTTCATATCCTTTGAGACATGTGCAGTTAAAAGAGCCTTCAGTATTTGTGCAGATGGAATTATTGCTGGCACATGAATTACTATCAAGACATTCATCCACATCTGAAATAAGTACATTAGCAATAAAATGTAATATAGAAGTTGGACATGTCAACTTATTTTTTTTTAATTGATCTATTATCTGGATTTTGTGAGGGGAAGGTCCTTGGTATCTATTCCTCTTAATATTTCTCACAGACTTCCAGTGGATTTTTGAACAGCAAGTTGTTGTTATTAGAGAATGAAAACATTCCAGTAATCTCAGACATGGGTGAGTAGGGGAAATGGTGACATTATGGTAACATCACCAGACCAGTATTCCGGAGATGAAGTCTAATGCTTTCAGGGCATATATTCAGATCCCACTCTGGCTGTGGTAGAATTATAAATGTAGATAAATCCCTGGGACCTCATCAAATGTATCCCAGTTCATTTGTGGGAACCAGGGAAGAAATTTTGGGGCACCTAGCAGAGCTATTTGCATCATCATGGGTAAGGTGCTAGAAGACTGGAGGGTAGCTAATGTTGTGCCATTATTTCAGAAAGGCTGCAAGGAAAAGCTAGGGGATCATAGACTGGTGACCATAAAGTTAGTGGCGGTAAGTAGTTGGAGGGGATACTGAGAGACAGAATCTACATGCATTTGGAAAGGCAAGGACTGCTTTGGGACAGTCAGCATGGCTTTGTGTCTGGGAAATCATGTCTCACGAACTTAATTGAGTATTTTGAAGAGGTGATCAAGAAGATAGATTGAGGCAGTGCAGTAGACGTTGTCTTTATCATGGACTTTAGCAAGGCCTTCAACAAGGTCTTCATGGTAGACTGGTTCATGAGGTTAGATCACGTGGAATCCAGGGGGAACTAGCCAATTGAATATAAAAATGGCTTGATGGTAGGAGACAGAGGGTGGTGGTACAGAGCTGTTGTTCAGACTGGAGGTCTGTGACCAATGGTGTGCTGCAACGATTGGTGCTGGTCAACTGTTGTTTGTCATTTATATAAACGATTTGGATGTGAATATAGGATACATGGTTAGTAAGTTCGCAGATGGAATTGGTGTATAGTGGGCAGAGTAGATGGTTATCAAACAGTACAATGGGATCTTGATCAACTGGGTCAGTGAGCCAAGGAATGGCAGATGGAGTTTATTTTAGATAAATGTGAGGTATTGCATTTCAGTAAGACAAACCAAGACAGGACTTATACAGTTAATGGTATGACCCTGGGGAGTGCTGTCGAGTAGACAGGCCGAGGAGTGCAGGCACATAGTTCTGTGAAAGTGGCGTCACTGGTAGACAGGGTGGTGAAGAAGGCATTTGGCATATTTGTCTTTGCTGTTCAGAGCATTGAGTACAGCAGTTAGGACGTCATGTTAAGGCTGTATAAGACTGGTAAGGCCAGATTTGGAAAACTGCACATGATTCTGGTCACCCTGCTTTGGAAGGATGTTATTAAATTGGAAAGGGTGCTAAAAAGATTTACAAGGATGTTACTGAGACTGAAGGGTTTGAGTAATAAGGAGTGGCTGGATCGGCTGGGACTTTTTTCTCTGGCGTGTTGGAGGCTGAGAGGTGACCTTATAGACGTTTATAAAATCAGGAGTGGCATGGATAGAGTGAATAACCCAAGGCTTTTTTTTCCCAGGGTAGGGGAGTCCAAGTCTAGCAGGCCTAGGTTTAAGGTGCGAGTGGAAAGATTTAAAGGGGACCTGACGGTCAAATGTTTCACAAAGAGGGTGATGTGTATATGGAATGAGCCGCCACAGGAAGTTCTAGAGGCGAGTACAATTACAATATTTAAAAGCTATTTGAAAAGGTACACAGATAGGAAAGGTATAAAGGGATATGAACTAAATGCAGGAAAAATGGACTAGTTCAGTTTAGGAAACCTGGTCGGCATGGACAAGTTGGGCTGAAGGGTCCGTTTCTATGCTGTATGACTCTACGATAATTCATAAAATCTGGAAGTTTAAAAAACTGGTTGTTTAAAAAAAATAAATGTCCTTCAGATAAGGAAATCTGCCATCCAGCTTTGGCCAACATGTGACTCACAATCTACAGCATTTAGGTTATCTCTTAACTGCCCTTTGAAATGGCTGAGCAAGTTCAAGGGCAATTAGATTTGGGTAGCGAATTCTTGCTTTACCAGCGATACCCAGATAGCATGAAAGTATTTAAAAATCCTCAAACAAGCAGTTGCCACAACTATGTGTCCTACTGCTCTACTGTGTCCGCAATGGGGCTGCCAGTCAACCTTCACTTCGCACTCTAGCCTTCCAGCTCCCAAACCTGCCTGCATGCCCGAATTGCACAGCAAAATTGGAAGCAAACTAAATAATTGGCTGCTCCTATATAATCCAGCCAGCAAGTACAACATCTAAATGCGTGCTCAGATTTAGAAATATTCCTGGCATCAAGTCTTTGATGGCGAAATTCAATCCATTGTCTCTGATAATTATCTTAGTTTAGCATAATACGGCAGTTTGAAACAATTTTTAAAATTATGAGTCACAGCTGGATAGTCTGGGTCTGGTTTCCTTGGAACAGAGGAGGCTGAGGGGGGAATCTTATTGATCAAAATTGGGAGAAACAGAGTAGATCGTGATAATCTTTGTCCAGTGGCAGACTTGTCTAAGACCAAACAGCATAAGTGTAAGTTGAGAAGCAAATAGTCAAGAGGACATCTGAGAAAAAATATTTTCATCTAGAGAGTGTTAGGTATGAATTAATGATTTTACTGTCACATGTATTTTACAGTGAGAAAAGCAGTAAAATACAGTGAAAAGCTTTTCCACCGTTGCCACGATCCAGTGCCATTTTGAATAGGGTTAAGAACAAGAAAAGAAAAATATCTAACTGAAAGAGTCCATAAGTTCTGAGCCAGCTGATCATCAACAACGCCTGTGCCACCAACTCTCCTTCACCATCTCGCTGCTGCCTGCACTGGATCCAACCAACGTGGAAGTCCCCTCTCCTCAGGTACCATCTTTTGCTGCTGATCTGATTCTCCACCACCATTGGCTCGCCACTGCCTGCGCCAGACCCACCAATGCCAGAGTCGCATCTCTTATCGCTGGGCCCACGTCATCGCTGTCACTGCGATGCCCTTCACCACTGTTTCTGTGTTGCCATTGCCGGACTCACCAATAATGAAGTCATCGATCCTCAGGTGTCATCTTTCACCACTGGGCCTACCTCACCCTTGCCAATGTAGCAGCCACTGATTCTGATGCCAGGTCCTGTGCTCGCCAGGAAAGTAGGTAGGGGCTTACTCGAGTCTGCGCTGAGTTCACTCGCTGCTGCCACGAGGTCCACACTGGGATCACCCAAGTCCGTGCTGAGATCACTCACTGCGGCTGATGCTGTCCAGGCTCAGAACAAAGGTTGAGTAAAGGAAGGGAGAAAAAGAGAAAAAAAAACAAGAGAAGAGAAGAAAAGAGAAGCCATTGGAGTGGACTAGCCTGGCTCACGAGCCCTACTCTGCTGCCGTTCTGATGATGTAGGAACATTGTGGATCATGCTGCCCGAGGGGGTGGCGGAGGCAGGTAATCTTGCAATATTTAAGAAGAGTCTGAATGAGTACTGAAAATGCTGGGGCATAGTGGGCTTTAGACCCAGCGCAGATATAAGGGATTAGTGAGGTTTGGTGTTTGTTGGTTGGCAAAAATGTGGTGGGCAGAAAGGCTTGTTTCTATGCTGTATGGCTCGATAACACTATGGAGATATTATTATAAATTGAGGTTTGGCTCTAATTGCCAGCTTTATTCAGAAATACTGTAAGAATGACTACTTGGTAAAACAAAAATCAAGTTAATTCATGAAGGAGAGCTCCAGTGAGTTGGGAGTATTGGGATATTGAAGAAAGGGTTTGCTTTTAACCTATAGCATGCATGTTGTTGTAGGCTGGGCACTGATGCAAGAACTAAATTCCAGGAGTAAGCTCAGTATCCATTCTCTTGCTAGAAAGTGATAGAAATTCTACATTTCTAGATTATAAAGGTTATTATTAATTAATTATGATGAACGTTGCCAAGTAGGAGAGGATGGTCTCACAAAGACCTCTGTAGTTAGTGGAAGAACAAACAATAATTTAAAAGTTACACTGTACCTACAATGATGAGTATATTATGATTTTAATGAGGACATCCTGCAGGAGAATTTGTATTTATAGAACTCAAGAAATGATGATGTACCCATCTGTCCATTTAAGAGCAGAAAGATTACATCTCAAAAGTACGATCGGAATGTTTTATTCTTCCAATAAACAGAATAGATAGGTTTACATTGTTTTGGCAATGGTGTGTCAAAAAGGTAGTTGTGACAAAATTAATTTGCACGTCATGTCAATGTTAATGCATTTATGCATAATTTTTTATACACTACCATATGTGTTGTGCCTTACATATTAAGTACTGAATTAAAGGAGATGTCATACCAATGCAGAACCTGAATGGATCTCCTTCGTATCCAGCCTTGCATACACATGAGTAATTGCCCATTCCATTGTGACAGTCTGCATTTTGGGGACATGTAGAGTTATTGCTGCATTCGTCAATGTCTGAAACAGGATAGAAATAATTACTGTGAGCCACTGCTCACTTCCACAGGTTTCTGGTCCTCTTTAATACGCGTTATTCTGAATGAGATATATGCATAAATTTTCAATTTTTGTCTTTGGTATTTTCACACACATGATTAATTAGATACTTCTTTCACTGGAATGGAATACAGTGTAAAGTTTGTATCAGGGGTGTGTGCTGGTACAGTACATTGCTTTTATCTTGGGGTAGATGTAGAAGAAAGAAGGGCTGGTTTTAGTGCGGCCTGTTGGGATGGGTATCTGCCATTGAGCTTGCCCAGTTGTGGGTGTTCTGTCTCTTACTAGCAGTAAACCTATCCCCAATTATTTCAGAGGCAGGAAAGGGCTGGAAGGTCATATTGGTTCACTGGTTATAGGAAGTTAATGATTCTCTTTAATGAGCCAATGGACAACCATTTTCCTTGACACTGAGATTAATTGGAAGTTTGCAAAGCTGTCCCACACAGTCTACTGGCATTTGTATGTAATCAGGTCCTCTCTGCCTAATTGAGGATCTAGCTTTGGGGAGGGTGTTGGCCACTGAAAACCATCTGCTGCCCCTTCCTGACCCTCACCCCACGACCCGTTTCTACCTTTATCCACTTTGGAATGGGGGTTCTCTGATAATCTTGGGCCTCAGGTGGTGTATTGCCATCAGCAACCACTGCTCTTAGAGGCAGTGGGTGATTAAGGTTTTGCCAGCCTTTGATTGGCCAGTATTGCAGAGGGATTGGAGGTTAAAAACAAGGAAGTCTTGTTACAACAGTCCACGGTGTTGGCAAGGCGTAAAGTCATTTTGGTACCTGTCCTTAAAAAAGCCTATTCTGGCTTTAGAGGCAAGTTAGAATAGATTCACCATGCTGATTCCTGGGATGAAAGAGTTGACTTATCAAGAGCAGCTAAACAGGTTAGGCCTTTATTCATTAGCGTTTAGAAGAATGAGGGGTGATCTACAACTTATTCTTGGTTGCCATTTTGGCATTATGGATAATCACTTTGAATTTATTGACTTTTGCAAATAATTTCTACAGTATAATTTGAATAAAACTAATTCTACCATTGTATATTTAGACAATATGTATTTTAGGCTGCTTAAATGACATGGTAGTGTTTGTATCTTTATCCATCCTTTTCATCAGCAATAAGTCATTTCAGTCAGATGATAAGTATTGGTATCTTACCAGTACACAGGGAGCTGTTTGATGTATTTATTGTGTAACCTTGGTTGCAGCTACAGTTGAATCCTCCAAAAACGTTTGTGCAGATCTGTTCACAAGTGTGCGTATTTTCTTGGCACTCATCTAAGTCTAAAATGCCAAACAAAAGAATGTAAGACAGCTGCTAAAAAGTCAGAAGCTTTATTTGTTTCTAAACAAAATTCCATTCATTAAGGTAGACATTCTAAATCTATCTTCATGGATGTTACTTCACTATTTTCAAAATCTCTACTGGTCTGCAAATGCCTTTCTCTGTGGATATGCTCCATTGCAAAATTGAACCAGGACAAATTTGTGTTTTAGAAACCTAGAAAATTGGAGGAAGAGTTAGGCCATTCAGTCCATTAAGCCTGCTCCATTATTCAATATAATCATGGCTAATCATCCGACTCAGTACCCTATTCCCACTTTCTCTCCATACCTTTGATCCCTTTAGTCCTAAGAACCAAATCTAACTTCTTCTTGGGATTAGAATGATGGGATTACCCTGTCATCCAATACCACCTGAGTTGGAAATCTGGTCCTTTGTATTCCATAAATTCGAGAAAAATATCCAAAGGTTTTGGGTCAATCGCTTTCTGTTGCTGAGAGTTCCACAGCTCCCCATTCTCAGTGAAAAAATCTCTCCTCATCACAGTCCTAAGTAACCTACGTGTATATTTTAGACTGTTTTAGACTGTGACACCTCGTTCTGCATGCCCCAGTCATCAGAAACATCCTTCCTGTGTTTACCTTGTTTAGTTCAATTAGAATTTTCAAGTTTCTCGGAGATTGCCCCACCCCACCTCATTCTTCCAAATACCAATGAATATAGTCCGAACCAATCCAGTATGTCTTCATATGTCAGTCCTGCCATCCCAGGAATTAGACATGTAAATCTTCGTTGCACCACCCCCGTAGCCATAATATCCTTCCTCAGATAAGGAGACCAAAACTGCGCACGATTTTCCAGATGTGGTCACACCCTGTAGAATTGCAGCTAGATGTCCTACTCCTGTATTCAAATTATCTCACTATGAAAGTCAATGCTTAACTTGCCTTCGTCACCACATGCTGCACCAGTATTTTTGTTTCTCCTTGACTGGTGTACAAGGCCATTCAGGTCTCATTCCACCTCCCCTTTCTCAATCTATCTCTTGCCGTTTTTCCTACCAAAGTGGATAACTTCACATTTATCTTCATCATACTGCATCTATCATGCATTTGTCCACTCCCTTAACTTGCTGAAATTACACTACAGCATCTCTGCATCCTGCTCACAGCTCACCCTCCCATTTAACTTTGTCATCTGCAAACTTGGGGATATTACATTAAGTTGTTTTAAATATAATTTCATAAATTCCATTTGATGTACAGCATTCAAAATGGTAACTTCTTCAGCATGTAAAATGGGTTGAATTGCAGATTGCTTTTAATCAAAATATCTCTGGGAATAGGGTTTTGAGAGTTCACATAATTTTATGTTAAAATGCCTTCAGCCTTTATGTCTGTTATCTGCATCACAGTATTGAATATGTTGATGTTATCTTTCTACAGTGCCAAGTGTTTAACTCCTTTTTTTACCCTTTCTAACTTGTAACTGATTAAGTGATCACATCAGGTAGAACATTTCTCGTCATTTTAATTTTCCTCCCGAATTAAATTTCACTAAAATAATAGCTCATCCCTGGACTCATCCCATTCCCATTCCCACTTTAGGTCTGTTGCCTTTGAGGGCTGACCTGTCTATAGGTCACCTAGGGCCAGGAGCCTGGGATGGTCCCACTTGCTGCCCGTCTCAAGGCAGTGGTGGGACCACCTCTGAGTTGGAAATCTAGTCCTTTGTATTCTATATATTCTAGAAACATTAATAAAACATTCAAGAGTAGAACATGCAGAACAATTCATGAGGTAAGGTACACATATAACTGCATTAATACATTCCAGCAGAATTTTAGAAGTGAAGACTTATTTCTAATTTTTAGCGTTTATCATTGCGTACATACTTTATGTTTCTGAGAAAGGAGAATTTATCCTCACCATAGCATTTAATCCCATCTCCTCTTAAATTATCTGGACAGGGATCACAGGTGTAACCCTCCAATGGTGCAGGTTGGTCTTTGCAAGTGTCATTCAGGAAACATTGGTTATCTTGACAAGCATCAAAATCCTCAGTGCAGTAATCACCCGTGTAGGCAGGGGTACAATTACATGCTGGGATCTAAATGCCAAACAGACAGATTTTAGATTTATATCGGTTTTCAATGGAATACCATTCCTTCTCTCCACAACTGTACAAACAATGGAATAAAACAGCCTACATCTTATGATGTATCAGTCCAATTGTAGATACTCTTGGGTTCCCCCAATAAACCTACGTTATCTCTCAGTAACACTATGTATTATTTAATTCATTGATGACGTGTGGCCTTCGGTAGCTTAGCCAGCATTTATTAGTCCAGCCCTGACTGTCCTTGAGAAATTGCTGCTGAACTGCCTTCTTGAACTGCTGCAGTCCTTGGGGTGTAGCTACTCCCACAGTTCTGACAGGAAGGGAGTACCAGGATTCTGGCCCAGTGACAGTGAAGAAGTGGAGATATAGTGCCAAGTCAGGTTGGAAGCAGTCACTAGTTTAGAAGGTGCTGTTGGAGGAGCCTTGGTGAGTTTCTGCAGTGAAACATGTAGATAGTACACACTGCTGCCACCGTGATGGGAGAGAATGTTGAAGGTGGTGGATGGGGGCCAATCAAGTAAACTGCCTTGTCTTGTGGTGTTGAGCTTCTTGAACATTCTTGGAGCTATACTCATCCAGGCAGGTGGAAAGTATTCCATCAGACTCCTGACTGTGCTTTGGAGGTGATGGATAATTTTTAAGAAATTCGGAGGGGAATTATTTACCTATTGATGAATTAATAAGGTGGAACATTAGGAAAATAAGTCAGTGGCCAGCAGACCAGTGGCCAGTAGACTGGTCAATTAGTGGCCTGTCCTGTGGCAATTAGGTGCTGGGTTAAACAAACTGATGGTAGAATTACTGCCACTGACCAGCAGCTTCATGGTGATGCTGCCAGGACTACAGGCAGACCCGTACAGGAGAACACATGGATCCCAGATCCAGGCAAGTGTATGAGCTTTGGATTGGGTCTGGTTCACTAATGCACTTTTGGGAAGGAAACTGTGGTCATTATCTGGCCTGGCCTACAAGTGACTGCAGGGTCACAGCAATGTTGTTGACTCTTAACTGCTCCTTGGGCAATTAGGGATGGGCAATAAATGCTGGCCTAGGCATTCCATGAATGAATTTAAAAAGAAAGTGGAGAAGACAGGTGCGGTGGTGTGGGATTTAAAGATTGTGCGGGAAAGAGAGAAGGGTAGAGTGCAATCTTCTCATGGGGTCTCCCTTTGGCAAGAGGCATCTTCAAATGAATGCACACCCTTCCCACTGTTTTAACCATTTAAATATAAATAAATCTGCCTCCCACATAACTGTCCATGCCAAAGGTATTATAGCACAGGCAGCATCAAAATATTGGAATCATCTGAACTTGTAGCAACATGTATTATTGTTATCATTATATGTATTTTTTTCATATATCAGCAGGCTGCCTATTTCAGAGGTATCCACCAAACCTTTATATTAAGAGGCGGGCACCCAGACTGGTCATATAATATCATAACCCATGGATTCTGACCTGCTTTCATAGCCACAGTATTTTTTGGCTAATGTTTGTCTGGTCACTGATAACACCCAAGATATTGATAGTGGGGAACTCAGTGATGGTAAAGATGTTGAACCTCAAAGGAAGATGGTTAGATTCTATTTTGTTTGAGATGATCGTTGCCTGGCACTTGTGAGATGTGAATGTTACTGGATGCTGCTCAGGTCTTGATAAATATAGACACAGACTGCTTCAGTGACTGAATATGGTCTATCACATAACTTTAGTGTGAAATGATTCATGCCTTTCATTTAACTTACCTTAAAAACAGTATTGTTTTTTCCCACGGTCAAAATTGATCTGGAATAATCACAAGTTGAATTGATACTGCAGTTGCACAATACAAGCGTCAATCCTAACACAGAAACAGCTTTAGAATCATTTGCTTGTATTATGGCAAACACTGGGGCGGAGCTTGTTGGATTCCAAGAAAAGTTTCCCTTTTCTATAAATAAAGAAATAACTCATGAATAATTTTCAGAAAAAAAAACTGTCTATTCATATCTGGGTTTTTAAAATCCCAATTACAAAATGTCAATTTACCCCAAAAACAGAATAATCTAAAGAACATAAGAAAACTAGAAGCAGAGGTCCTACTTAGTATTATAAAGCGTATTAACTGATGGGAACCAGGCATCAGTGTTAAGCTTTTTGCATGTAACTCTTCAAACAACTGTTTGAAATTCACCATTCTCCATTTAACGAGTACAAGGTGCATGATTTTGGCTCAACAAAATCTGTTACATCAAAAGTGTACAATAACATTTACTCTACCACATGACCATTTCAATTAAACTTTAGGTAAATTTTACCAAAAATTGGCTGTATCTATTTCAGGGAATTTCATGGAGAGTTTCTCTCTGTGAGGACTGGAAAGTTATTTTATGCAATTCTTTTCTGCTCACCTTATTATGCATGCAACACGCCTGTATGGCACCATGCCTGTGATATCGTGAGCTCAACAGCCTCCAAACGCCACAATTTACTTCCTCAACTTGCTCACAACAGCAGTAGCCACTGTTAAACCCCTCTTGACTTTTAGTGAACAGACCCCCATGGCTGACTGACTTGGATCAGCAGACACGAGTGACCTTTGAATGCACGACTGATGATATGTGTGCAGTCCCTGACTAATTTACCTCTAACTCTGGACGGTTTGCACTGAAATGGCAGGACTGACTATGGCCCAATCTCCTGACAGTAATGATATGGAACCCCTGATCCTGACTGCCTTAAGTGGCCAAATCACCATGAACTGAGGTTGGAAGATGTCCGCGACTGACAGGGCACATCCCTTGTTTGACAAAAGTCCCCCTTAATTTGACTAAAGACTGGTTCTCTTGGACTTTGATGCATGGTCATTTGGTTGAAGCACATGGTGCTGCCACATTTGTAGGGTTAGGGTGAGGGTGAAATTGATGTAGCATGGTCATGTACAGTAACATGTCCACCCCCTCCACTGATCATTCTTGGCAAAGATTACAAACTACCTGGCTTTATGTCTCTGCTAAACAGCAAGGCAAGGTGGAAGTATTGTGAGGCTGTATGTTCGGAATGAGGTTGCAATTCATAACAAACAGAGTCAAGGCAGAGATGCTTTGAACTTTCAAGTTAGCTCAGAGTGTGTGAACTCTAAGACTGCAAGCTAAGAACGCTGAACAAAAAACCTTGTTCTGATGTGTGAAAAGGGTGCTTGTTCTTGCATGCAAAGTGGCTGGCAGCAGCACTGCAATGGAAGATGGTGATACACTCCAAACTGTAGTGATTGTAAAAAGGTCAGCCAGATGGATGTCAGAATATGAGTTCCCTGATTGGGGCTGTTAATCCAGGAGTCCTGGCTGACAGAAGTGTCAGACATCCTGTTCACTCTGAAAGCTGGCTATCCTGGTCTTTCGAGGTGGCAGAGGTCACAGGTTTGGTAGATGTTGCTGAAAGAACCTTAGTGAGGTACTGCAGTGCATTTTGTAGATGGTACCCTGCTACCATTATGCATTGTGGTGAAGTGTGCGAATGTTTAAGATGATGGGTGAGGTACATGAAACTTTTTAAGTGTTGTTGGAGCTACATTTATCCAGGCAGGTGGGGAGAAGTGCATCACAATCCTGACTTGTGCCTCGTAGATGGGACTGGATACTTCAGTGACAACTAAATAATCTTAAACTGTAGTCACTGCTATAATGGAAGGAAATGCAGCAGATAATTCGTGGATAGCAAGGTCTCATACATAGTCATGGAGTCATCTCGCATGGAAACAGACCCTTCAGTCCAACCAGTCTTTGCTGACCATGATCCCAAACTAAACTAGTCCCACCTGCCAGCCCCTGGGCCCATATTCCTCCAAACCTTTCCTATTCATGTACCTCCTATTCATCTCCCTCCCCTCACCTTAAAAATGTGCCCGCTAGTTTTGAGATTCCCCCATCCAAGGGACAACTGCCATTAACTCTATCTCTTCCCCTCATTATTTTGTAAACTACGTTGAAATCAATGATAAAGTAATCAATTTTGGCGGTAAGGATTGATGAATATTTGATGATATACTAAGGAAAACACCATGGTCCATACCATAATAATAACCAACAACCAAATAGAAGGAAGTGCCTGAACCCTCAGTCACAATTTTTTGCATCTAGACAATATCCCTCATCTCTTTTTATACTGTGATTCTCATGAAACCCACAGATAAAATCCCATTACAGCATTTAGTTAGACTTGGTATGTTATTAAATATACTCATTCAATCAGACATGTCTTTGTTACAGTAGAAGGAATTTGAATTTTAGGGATAACAGCCACAATGTCATAAAGGTTTTATGACAAAAGCAATTGGGTTCTGAATAACTTCTGTAATAGGTTGCTTTGAATACTGAACATTCTGCACTCACTTCAGGCATTTCTACAATTTTGGCATCCAACTCTTCTGTGAAAACTTAGTCAAAGCATATATATACTATCATTTCCGTCTACAAGTTTGTTCTCTTCTATCATTTGTTGACTCTCCCCTTACTTCCAGTATCCCTAATTAAACATCAATGCATCTTCACAATATAATTTTTGGTTCAGATTAAATGCCAAAGTAGTAGGTGACTAGAACCAATAAATGCACCAGATAAAATCATAGATAGTCCAACGTTACCTGTAATTGTGATATCTGGAGAATCAGTCACCACTGAAAATGTCACCTCATCATCATTGCTATCAGTTGCAGCAAAAAGAACAAACACTGGTTCATCAAGACGAGTTTGAATGGTTGAATCTCCAGTGATGTTAGGTGGGAAATTATCTGTGAATATGATAGTAATGTTACTGAAAGCCTTCAGCGAGAAGTCTTTTTTTAATTTTATAAACAAATTTAAGGGAATGGACACCACGACATGGTGTCATTTTTCAGACATGAGAAATTCAAATACATTCAGGGCTGCGTAGATTAAACTTTGTCAGCAAACATTGCAGTTCATGACCGGTCTTTGCCTGATACCACTCAGGCAGTCAGTATACAAATTTCATGCTGCTTCTTTGTTCTCATCCTCTGTCTAACTGAATTCTGATAAGGTCAGAGCATTGAGCACAGTTGTGATCCAACTAGCTTCCAGGTCTTAAAGGTACCCAAATGTTTTTAAGGCCTGATAGCAGCAGGTTAGATCCTGGCACAAACAGTCAGTATTCCAGCAATCTGTCCTCCAACAGATTACAAAGATTTTGGAGGCACTGCTCCAAAGGATTAGCAATGGCATGAACCTACGCATTCTCTCTTATCCAATTCAACGATTTGAAAGGTTTCTTCAGCAAAAATAAAGATTGAAAACCACTGATCTAGTGAACATTATGGATGAGTATATGTCAACAATACTTCAATTTTTCAACAGATGTGCGTACGTACTCATTGTGCTGTTCTGTGCTGCAAATGTTGTCACACTTTGTAATGTAACTGCTCCAAATGATAAATCATCTGTACTTAAAACGTCAAAAATGCAGTCATCATCTCCTTTACAAGTTTCATTAGCTTTGTCAATTTTCTCTTTTTCGGTAGTTTGCAAAAGCTCATCATAAAACAAAGGTTCAAAACTGTTGTTGTTATATGTGTACCAAGACTCTCCTGTGGTTGTATTGTATGTGAATACGCTGTTGTTCACAGTTGTTTTCCCTTAAAAAAAACACACATAATCAAACAACATCACATAATTAGTTAGCTATTGAGTCAATTATCCATGTTAGGAATTGTATTTTAAAATATGTAAAAGCTGTGCTTACATGTCAAGCCAAAATCAAAAAATATCTGAGCATCTGTGGGCAAATTTGTTCCATCAAAGTCAAGGTATGTTCCATTAGCGGCTTTAAAGTCATCTGTTTTATCGTCATTCCAAAGACCTAAAGGTAGAAATAGAAAATTTTTTTGCAGTACATGGAAAGCCAAGAACAGTTCCAACAAATTATTCTGCTTCTGAATTGTTATAATTATTAAATCATGTTATCACTGAAAATGTGAACAGCAAAAATATGGAAAATGCAAAACAATATTGAAGCTAAACTTCAAATGTTTCTTCTCTCAGAGATAAAAGTTAAGATTATCACCATAGAACCAATTTTTGCTTTCAGCGACATTGAAGCAAGCACCTGTCACAACTCATTGGGGCAGCACACCAGAAATCATGACCTGCTATTCCTGGAATCATCACAAAAGTAAAAGAGTGTATCAAAATATACAAAATTCCTGAAGTTTCCTGTCTTTTTAGATCAAGGTTAACAAAAAGCATAGACCAGGTTTCTGTACTTAACAAGAATTAACGTTTATTACAATTGAATCGATTCCAGCTGTAAGTAAACAATTATGAACTGTTGATCTACATCTCTACTTGTTAAAACACTAAACCCTGTGTACACAGACAGAGTCAGACACAAAAATCGTTGAAGCTATGAGTGGAGGGAAAATACTTTCAATCACTTTCAATCTCTTTTCACTTGTTTGCAGGAGGCACAGAGTGACTGGTTCACAACCGACAACATCTGTGACTTACTGTTCAAAAGCCACAGTTTACAGTAACCAATTAGGGAAACTAAACTGGTCTTTTTCAGGCTCGAGATAATTTTTACTGCAGAAAGACAGCATCTTCGTTTCTGGAAATCCGAAGTGTCATGGCTATGCCATTCAAACCCCCAAATTACTCAGCTGCTGGGGAGCCGATTACACAGTTGTTGGCATTCAGAAAATTTTTGCCATCGACAACCAATCACAGTTTTACAGACCAATTAATTACTTGTTGTCAGCTGAATCCTACTTGATACATACCCCGTGGTGCCAGTTCCTGTACAACTAATCTTCCCTCAATGGTTATGAACAGATGAAGAAGGAACAAGAATAGGCCACTCAGTTTTTTAAGCCTGATTTGCCACTCACTAAAATCATGGCTGATCTGATTGTAATCTCAACTCTGCGTTCCTACATATCCCCAATAATCTTTCCTCCCCTTGGTAATCAAGAATCTATCTGTCTGTGCATTAAAAATCTTAGCATTCTGCACCTACTTCCTTTTGAAGACAAATCCTCTGGGAGGAAAAAGAAATTCTCATCTATGTTTTAAATGTCTATGTCCATTTTTAAACTATGACACCTAGTTCTAGATTCTCCCACAACAGGAACCATCCTTTCAACAACTATCCAGTGAAGACTCCTCCGAATCATTTGTGTTTCATTCACGCGAACCAAAAACCAGCTCTACACCTTGATAGCTCAGACTCCAGCATCGGCAGTTCCTACTATCTGTAAACCATAAACAATACTGTGAACAGCACTTACAGTCAGTGCTGGTAGCCTGCTTTTAAAAGGACAACAATCCCTAACCATGGTTCTTGCATTTTTAAACCAATCCTTTTCCCATTTAAGTCTACAATCAAAAGTACAATAAAATAGTTTTTACACGCGTTATACACAGTAGCTGATTTCAGATTGGGTGTGTAAAGGTCAGTCCATCCAATATTGCTGTTTCTGAACCATTGCTTAAATTGTTAATTACCTTTCTGTGTTTGTTACTTTTGCAATGGTAAGGCTGGAAGGGCCACTGTTTTTTTTTATGCCCAGTCACTAAACCAGTGTTATATTTTCCAGTAGTAGTATCGTCGGTGTTATGTTCGGGAAATTATGTTGGGGAAGGGTTTTTGTTCCTGTCTAAAAAATGACAGACCAGGTCATCTGTGTTAAAATTGAATTTTCTTGAATCTTTGGAGTATAGAAAACGTTGGAAATACTTATCAGATCTAGTACTTCTGTGGAAAGAGTAACCCAGCAATGGATTCCAACTTAATTGTGCAGGTGAATGGGTAAGTTTGTAAGTTACTCAAAACCCATTTACTTGCACAGAGTTAAAATCAGGTCCAAGCTGTTTCTCTCTTGACAGAGACCTGCCAGACCTGCTGCATTGCTTCTCGCATCCTCTGTTTTCAGTTCAGATTTCCAGCAAAGTATTCTGCTTTTGGAATGTGAAATTAAAAATGTAACAATCCATTTATTTTATGGACATTTTCATTATTTAAGTTGTAATAAGGACACAATTTAAAAGTGGTGTCTTTACTCACCCAAGAGACCTTCAGTTTTATTTTTTAAAGAATTATCTAGTGAAGTCGTGAAAGCTAAAGTCCCCTTTGTTCCTGAAACAGTAATGGACGTTCCACCTTCAAAGGCAGCCACAATTTCATTGTCAGTTGTCTTTTGTACGGTCACTTCATTTATAAAGGTAGAATTTTCTGTAAAGAAGAATGATCACAAAAATTGAATTTATGTTTTGTCCATCATATTGGCAAGTTCAAGTGTGAGATATTCAATTAAAATCATAACATTATCTAAAAAAATACAATGGAAAAGTATCAATATGTACTGTAATTAATGTGAGGATCAAACCCACGAGCAGATCATTTTTCCATAATTAAAACACAGTTCTGTAAACCGTAAGAATTTGATAAGCATGTATTCCTGTTAATAAAGATTTTACACTTATTAATAGAGCCTGGGATCAACTTAACTGAGCATGTATTTTTTTAAAAAAACTTAGCCATCCATTCATAAACATGAATGAGTTCTACTGATCCCAATGTCGGATCTTTGAAAATTGTAACAATGCTGCAATTTATACAAAAACATGGAGTTTTCAATAGTTGAGACTCTTTTTAGCTTTTTGAACTTTGTAATTTCAACTAAGAATTGAGCAAGGCTTTGACTACTGATTTCAGGTTTCTCACCAAAAAAACAGCTGAACAATTTATAAAAGACCGATGATATCATTATGCAACCGTTTGATCGCCTGAATTGACTTTCAGGCAGGTCTTTAAAGGGATTTCCAGCACTCTGGCCCAAACCATCTCAAAGATTTATTAGATGGCAGATCAGGATTTAATTCCTATGTTAGGGACCCGATTACAACTTTAAAAAAAAAGTGTGGGGCGTGCATTTTACTTCCATCTTTCTGAGTGGCTGAACTACCTTAAAGGAAATTGAATTGAATTGAATTAGCTTTATTGTCACATGTACTCAAATGAGTACAGTGAAAGTTTATAAGCTGTCACATACAGTGCTATCTTCGGTACAAAACCACCTAGGGACAGCTTCTTCAGTTACAAGACTAGTTACAGTTACAAAATTATCAAAACAAGGTGCCATCTTACGTACAGAGTACTGAGGCACAATCCTTCGTTACAGATTAGAGAAATTAAGAGAAAGAAGTTACATACAGCTATAGAAAGTAGAACCATAGGTCAGAAAATCAAGAAGCAAAGCAAATGTTGGATGCCTCACCCAAAAGACAACTGTTGTGAGGACATAATCAAAGTTGTTTCTGGGGGCAGGAGCAGCAAGACTGCTCCTTGAGATTCTATAATTTTTTTTGTTCTGCTGCTTACCAATTGTCACTACAGCCCCAAAAAATGCCTCACTGGCAGGATCCATTTTACCACACACTGTTCACCAACATACTATACAGTGCAATTTTCTGACAAGAGAAATCGGCTCAGCAAAGATATTTAATTGAGGCCTTACGGGGAAAGAAATTTGAGTCTCCCATTTGATGATTTGGGAAACAGCTGCAAGCATGTTACCAACCTCGTGCCTATTCTGCATCCAAATTGAGTAACTATTCCATAAATTCCCCAAAATATCTGTTTTGAGTATTCTTAGCAACGCCTTAAATTGCTTAAGTGCTTATGCATTTAGCTTATGAGTGCTGCAAATTGGAATGAATAATGTCAAGGTTAAACTATTCACTCTCACCTGTAACAGTTACAATATTTCCATCAACCGTGAGAATTATTTCATCATCATTATTGATGTTCCACTGAACCTGTAAAGAGAAAATAATTTCACTCCCTGAACATGACTAATGGTAGATAGCATACATTTGCAAACATGGTCTTTTGCACTTTTTTTTGAAAGAAAACTTGTGTATAAACCGTAGGCTTGCGCTCATACTGAAGAATAAAAGGAAAAATTCCCTTAGTCATTCACAGTAAATCTTTTGAACATATGTTAATTTTATCTACATAATTTGCAGAAACCCAGCAGAGTTGGAATGGATAAAGGAAGTTAAATTGGAGCTAGGCTCTTAACCACTCCTTTCACATCTCAGACTTATTGAATATAATGTTACGGTGCAGGTGGAAATGAACCTTGTCCCACCCTTGAAGGGACCTATATAAATATTCAGGCCAGGCTTCATTCAGATCTGGGATTTACTATCTTAATCTGGGGCCTGAGCAAGAAAGTATGCTGACTTCTCAACCAGCTTTAATTTGCAAGGAATTGGATTGAAGGTCAATGAATTAAGTTCATTTGTGAGTCAGGAGAAGTATGAATATAATTTATGTATGATTGTGCGAATTGAACTGGTGGCTGATAAGGTTTCTTGCTGCCAATGTATACTCAGAAATGTTAAAATGTTATATGGGTTTGGTGGGGGGGGCTCAGTTGTAGGTTTGTAATGCATGGTGATGTTCAATTCCTGTACTGCTGAGGTCACCATGAAGGCCCTGCCTCTTAACCTTTTCACTTGCCTGAGGCATGGGCATCCTCAGGTTAGACTCACTACCAGTTATCTCTCTCTGTATTGAGAGAACAGCCAAATAAACTACAGTGACTTCCAAACTCCAATGTCAGCACCAAAGGCACCTGGTCAAAGATAGCAGAATGAGGTTTAAAATAACGTTGAATGAGAAAGATTCATTCTGTTCACGAGAAGTCAGTCAAATTTAAACAGCGATGATTTCCCTTCTCTTGCCAAGGAAATTGTAAAATATTTCCAAACAAAAATACCTACAATTAATTAGAAACAGAATAAAAAATCCTACTATTCTCCTCAATGTGTAACATTGAAAATATTTCCCATGGTACCTTACTGGTATCCATTGAATTTGGATGAGCCAGATTGCCTGTAATGGTCTTTATCAAAATTATATATTCAAAATGCTTTTGTATATTCCCATTTAAATTGTGAATTAGGGATATCAGAGCCTGGATTTTTGTCTCCTGTTATAGATTGGCTTGCGATGCATAACCTATATGACAACAGTAACTATGCCATCCCCTATTCCCAATTCCTTCGCTTCCGCCGCATCTGCTCCCAGGATGAGGCATTCCACTTCTGTACATCTCAGATGTCCTCGTTTTTCAAGGACTGCAACATCCCCCCCGCCCAGTGGTCGAGAATGCCCTCGACCATGTCTCCTGCATTTCCCGCAACTCATCCCTCACACCCCCTCCCCGCAATAACAACCAAAACAGAATCCCCCTCGTCCTCACATACCACCCCACCAACCTCCGGATCCAACGCATCATCCTCCGACACTTCCGCCATCTGCAATCCGACCCCAACACCAAAGACATCTTTCCCTCCCCACCCTTATCTGCTTTCCGGAGGGACCACTCTCTCCGGGACTCCCTTGTCCACTCCACACTCCCCTCCAGCCCCATCACACCCGGCACTTTTCTCTGCAACCGCAGGAAGTACTACACCTGCCCCTACACCTACCCCCTCACCCCCATCCCAGGCCCCAAGAAGACTTTCCACATCAAGCAGATGTTCACCTGCACATCTGCTAATGTGGTATACTGTATCCGCTGTTCCCGTTGTGGCCTCCTCTACATCGGGGAAACCAAGCGGAGGCTTGGGGACCGCTTTGCAGAACACCTACGCTCGGTTCGCACTAAACAACTGCACCTCCCAGTTGCAAACCAGTTCAACTCCCCCTCCCATTCCTCAGATGATATGCCCATCCTGGGCCTCCTGCTGTGCCACAACGATGCCACCCGAAGGTTGCAGGAACAGCAACTCATATTCTGCTTGGGAACCCTGCAGCCCAATGGTATCAATGTGGACTTCACAAGCTTCAAAATCTCCCCTCCCCCTACCGCATCCCAAAACCAGCCTAGCTTGTCCCCGCCTCCCTAACCTGTCCTTCCTCCCACCTATCCCCTCCTCCTACCTCAAGCCCCAACCCCATCTCTTACCTACTAACCTCATCCCGCCCCCTTGACCTGTCCGTCCTCCCTGGACTGACCTATCTCCTCCCTAACTCCCCACCTACACTCACCTTTACTGGCTCCATCCCCGCATCTTTGACCTGTCTGTCTCCTCTCCACCTATCTTCTCGTCTATCCATCTTCTATCCGCCTCCCCGTCTCTCCCTATTTATTTCAGAACCCCCTTCCACTCCCCCATTTCTGAAGAAGGGTCTAGGCCCAAAACGTCAGCCTTCCTGCTCCTCTGATGCTGCTTGGCCTGCCGTGTTCATCCAGCTCTACACCTTGTTATCTCAGATTCTCCAGCATCTGCAGTTCCTACTATGTCTAAACATTTGAAGTGTAAGCACTGTTACAATGGAAATAAACCTGACTGGTGATGTCATGATAAGGTCCCACAAACAGCAACAAACTAAGTGACCAGTTAATCTATTATTGTTGATGTCTGTTGATGGAAGAATGTTGGGCAGGACATCAGATGAGCATCTTTGTCTATCAAGCAAATAATGTTATGTTCACCTGAAGAGCAAATGGCCTTTAGTTTAAAGGCTCATCCAAAAAGATGGTAGCTCCGACAATTCAACATTCTTACAGCATTGCTTTTAAATTTGAACCTAGATTAGATGCTAAAATCCTGGAATGGGGCTTGAAGTTGTGGATCTTTTAGCTTTAAGGCATGAACACAGCCATTGAGCCAAGCTGCCACTTAAACAGATTAGTGCTTCATTAGTGTAATATACATTAGTACACGTTTAACTGTGAATTTCTTAAGACCTGTACTAATCACCTTTGTTCCATTCATTCTTTGTGCGGCCAATGCTACAAAACTAGTTGCCTGTGATGTTCTATTTTCTCCAGCTCTGAGGGTTCGTCCCTGAAGTCTGAACAATGATGTGTCGTTTTCATCTTTTACACTTAATAGGATGAATTCTCCCAGGCCATTGAAGGTGTACTTTACACTGTCCAAGCTCACAATATGAGGATCTCCAAAGAAGAAACCTGGAAAGTTAAAAAAGAAAATGTCTCATAAATCTTTTATTCCAGCTGTGATGAAAATTTTTGGAGTAATGTTTAATTATGCTTGTTGGCCATGAATGGAGTCAGTGACTGATTCCTACCCATTTTAACGTCACTAGTTTTGGTGATTGTTCAGAAATCTGCTGTACCCAGGAAAAATCCTATGTAAGCAAATGGAACTTTATTACATTTGAAATAGAATCTAAGTGAAGATACCATCACTTCCTCATTCGGAAGAAGCAGGTTGGAATTTAACCATTAAGATCGAATGCTTTGCTTATGGACTATTAAAACACACAAATGATGGAAATTAAGTTCAGACAAGCACAGTGATATTTCGAGTTGATTAGGGCATGTATTGAACTCTTTGTAAATCTCCTGTATTGTGGAAGAAAACCATTCTTTTGTGATTGTGAATTTGAAGAACATATAGTAAGAAAAGAACTAATAAATTCAGGTAGATGAAAAAAAACTGGAATATTTCTGTTAAAGGAAAAATTGTGTGGACATCCACAGTGAGCACATTCTTTGAATGAAATACCTATCCTTGGAGGAATGTATCCAAAGCAGAAATCGAAGGGTCTCTTTGTTCGGTAAAGATTGCAGAAAAAGGGATCACCAGAGTCTCTGCAGCAGTCATGGTATGGGTCCACTTCCATTTCTACAAAAGCAACAGAGAAAATTAGTAAATAAAAATAATTGACCTGGATTAACAACAAACATTTAAGCTGGCTTTACATATGGGGAATAAACCTCTATTTCCCTGGTCAATTCCATTTGTAGCTTTACTCCTGGCCAGAAAGGATTTTTTTTTTTCCCTAAGACAGTTGTCTTATCCTGTGCACTACATAATAACATTAAAATTACACCATTGCTCAGTGTCCAGAGGTAACTGAAAATATTCTATTTTATATCATGACAAAAATGTTCAGAAACTTTCAGCAGACCAGTTGGTATCTTGCCTCACAATCAAATTGATTGTCAAGCAGCCTTCATTTCAAATTTTCGTTTATTTCCTTCACAGCATGAGGGCATCACTGGCTAGGTCAGCACTTCTTGCTCATCTGTCATTGACCAGAGGGCAGTTAAATTAAGAGTCAACCACATTGCTATGGGTCTGCAGTCACACGTAGGCCAGACCAGGTAAGGATGGCTGTTTCCTTTCCGAAAGGACGTTAGTGAACCCAACGAGTTTTTTCCTGACAATTGACTCAATAACAGACTCTTAATTCCAGACCTTTATTGAATTCAAATTCTACCATCTGCCATGACAGGATTCAAACCCAGATCACCAGAACATTACCTGGGTTTCTGGATTAACAGTCCAAGAATAATACCACTAAGCCATCACCTCCCCTTTATCTGAGTCAAGTCTGTGGTGGGATCTGGAAATGAGTAAATTTAATGGCACCCAAACTTAGCACTGACAAGCAATCTTTGTGAAATAATTGTGGTTTGATGCTTTTATTAGCTGGAAGGCAACAGTTTTGGTATGCAGGTATTCAGCATGACAGCCAAGATGTTGTCAAGTCTGATAGTCTTTGCTGTGTTTAATGCATTTCGCTGCTTCTAGTCAGCTCTTTAGCACCCTATGCCCAATACAGAAACCTGCTAATGTCTGTGTTGCTGTAAATTTCTGAAGTGATGAACATAGCATAACAGTGACAATCATTAGTGCAGGCTGAACCTGTGATGTATTAATAGAATGTAACAACAGTCTCAATGACACAAATATATGTAAAATATTGACTACAACATGACACGTCATTGACTTGAAGTTTTGGGTTGCATTTTCCGACCAGGGTGAAGGATTTTGAACCTGTGTTCCAGAGAATGCTCACTGGATTTTTAAAAGGAAGAGACAATGAAGCTAAGTAAATGTCTGTGGCTTTACAGACAATGGAACTGCTTGGATATGTGTACACAAGTCACATGTCTGATTTCTGATGGTCAAGAGTCAAGACAGTCCAGAATGAAACTGATGTGGTTACTCTCCTGAGAAGTTCCCCTTCAGCTTCTCCTGAACACACTTCTGTTGAAAAGGTCAACAGCTTTCATATTTAGAAATGTCACACTGGCCTGGTTTCAACTGTGGAAGGGGCAACACATGGATCGGAAGGCTAGGGGTCTCAGCTATGGCATGGTGGCCCCCAAATGTTGTAGGTGTGGGTGCCTTTCTCGTGATTAATCATGGCAACCACGCCTTTCCTGATGGGAGCCCATGATGATGGCCTTACAGTGGTCTAGATCACTGTCTCTTGCTGTCTTGCTGACTGGAAATAAATGTTGCTGAGGGAATGGAGCCCAAATAGACACTTAGATTGGACCTAATTGACTTCAACTGATCAACCTCCAATTGTGAATGGGTAATAGTTCCAACCCCATCCAGTCTCTCTGAACGTGGTTTACTTGTGATAGGTGTCGATGCAAACTAGTGGGCTGATACCCCTCTATTCTAAACCCAAACATCCTTTTAAAATACAGTCACACTCTTGTTCTTCTCTTTACAGATCGTTCCAAACCTGTTGGGTATTTCTAACATTTTCTGTTTTTGGTTTAAAGTGTAATACTTTACCTTTGTACTTTACCTTTGTTCTTTTAGTTAGTAAACTGAAACATTATATAAAGTGAAAGGTATTTTTCTTACCTCTGTATTGTTTTTGCAGGTTTGGTAACAGAGTGTTCCAAAAATAGTTCCACTGCTGTCTATAAAATAGGTATCCTCTCCACCACCAAATCAACCAGTTGTAGTAAGTCCATGGTGTTGGGAGAAACCTTTCTTTCTCTCCGTAGATCAGACCACCGTTTCCCGCGTAGTAACATCTCACTCCAGAACCTAGCCAATTAGGGAACCTGCTTTGCATTGTGAGGTAGAACGCTGGGAAAAAAAAATCAAATTCAATTTGAACTCTATGACTCAATCTCCTTGCATATCAGATAATCTACCCACTTATAGTACCATCTCTCACCTTAGATGAATCCATTTACTAAAATCTATTCCACACAACTATTCCCACATCAATTTTTACTTTTGCAGCAGTCTGGTCAACATAGATTTTATGTAGCTTCCAGGTCCCTCAATCGTTCAAATATATATTTTTTAATCTAAGTTTTAAATTCTTCATTACCTTGTCATCCCTTTCATTCATTGCCCTCCAGCACTATTTCTACCCCAACCCAAACTCTCCATTTCTCTGACTTGGGCCCCTCTCCTTCATTGGAACCTAAGTAGGGTCACAAGGGAAAGAGAAACAAGGACAGTAATAAAGGAATAACAGTAAAACGCAATAACAAAACTGTTGACAGGGTAATCAAGGACAAGAAGTAAATACAGTCACAGTACAAAGAAAAGTTAGGATGATTAAAAATGGCAAAAAGGCAAGCCTAAAAACCTTTGTATCTTTGTAAATAAAACATCCTGACAAATCAACCAATGGTGCAAATCAAGGTAAATTGATAGCCATTATGAACACGGGGTTCCAAGGAGATCAAAACCAGGAGCTTAACGTTCAGGATATTTGAAAGACAGGAGGGAAGGAAAATGTGTTGGTATAGCACTGTTAATAACAGATGAAATAAGGACAGTTGTGAGAACTGATGTAGCTTGCATAATGTAGAGTCCATTTGGGTGGAAATAAAACAAATCAAAGCAAAGAAGACATTGGTGGGAGTAGTGCAGAGACCATCAACCAGTATGTATATTGCAGGAAAGGGTATAAATCAACAAATAGAAGGAGCATGTAAAAAGAATACAGCAATAATTACAGGTGACATCAATCTTCATGTTGATTGGGTTGGTCAAGTTGAAAAGGGTAGTGACAATAACAAATTCATAGTGTGCATCAAGGATCGTTTCTGAGAGAAATATATCATGCAGCCAATCAGCTATCTTAGGCTTAGCAATGAGTAATGAGGCAAGTTTAATAAATGACCTCAGAGGAAAAGGCCTAGAAAGTAGGGATCATAACATTGGAGAATTTAATATTCAGTTTCAGAGTGAGAGACCTGGATCAGAAATAACTGTGTTTGAGGTAGGTAAAGGGAATTTCAATGAAATGAGGACAAAAGAGCCTCTTTATATATATGAAAAAGGAAGAGAGAGGTCAAAGTGAGCATAGGCTCCGAGGAAATGAATCTGGGGTGATAGTTATGGGGACCAAAGAAACAGCAGAGGAGTTAAACAGATATTTTGCATCAATCTTTATGATGGAAAATACTTCACCATCACTACAGAAGTTGTGTTAGACAAACTACTGGACCTAAAGGCAAATAAGTCCCCTGGCCCTGATGTCTTGTATCCTCGGATCCGAACAGAAGTAGCCACAGAGATAGTGGTTCCTTGGATTCTGGAGAAGTACCGGAGGATTGGAAAACTGCCGATGTGACACCCCTGTTCAAATGAAGAGGGAAGCAGAAAGCGAGTAGCTATAGGCCACTTTGCCAAACATCCATGGTTGGAAAAATAGTTTTAATCAATGATGAAGGATGAAAGAGCACATTTGGAAAATCATAATCTAAACAAGCAGAGTCAGCATGTCTTCATGAATGGGAAATCTTGTCTGACGAATTTATTGCAGTTTTCTGAGGAAGTCTCAATGACAGTGGATAAGCGTGGACCAGTAAACCATTAGACCAGTTTAATTTGGACTTCCAGACCATGTTCAACAAGGTACCTCACAAAAAGTTAAGTCATGAGAGCCCATGGTTTTGGAGGTAGTATATAGGCACGGATATACAACTGGCAAATGGGCAGGAAATAACAAGTGGGGATAAGGAATTCTTTTTTCAGGTTTGTAACTCGTGACCAGTGAGGTTCCACAGGGATCAGTGCTGGGGTGACAAATGTTTACAATATAAATTAATGTTTCGGAGGAGGGAAGTGGATTTACTGCAGCCAAATTTGCAGATGTCTCAAAAATAGGTCAGAAGTCACACGACACCAGGTTTTAGTCCAACAGTTCTTTGAAAATCACAAGCTTTCGGAGCGCTGCTCCTTCATCAGGTGAAGGTGACTTTGTAGTTGAAGTTAAGTGTTATAATAGTACCAGCCTCCACCACTTCCTCTGGCACCTCATTCTATACACGCACCACGCTCTGTGTGAAAAAGTTGTCCTTAGGTCTCTTTTAAATCTTACCCCTCTCACCTTAAACCTATGCCCTCTAGTTTTGGACTCCCCCATCCCACAGAAAAGACCTTTACTATTTACTCTATCCTTGCCCCTCATGATTTTATAAACCTCTATAAGGTCACCTCTGAGCCTCTGCTCAAGAGAAAACAGACACAGTCTATTCAGCCTCTCCCTACAGCTCAAACCCTCTAACCCAGGAAACATTTTTATAAATCTTTTCTGAACCCTTTCACAACATCCTTCCTATAGCAGGGAGACCAGAATTGACCTCAGTGTTCCAAAAGTGGCCTAACGAATGTCCTGTACAGCCGCAACATGATATCCCAATTCCTATACTCAATGCACTGACCAATAAAGGCATGCATACCAAACGCCTTCTTCACTATCCTATCTACCTGTGACTCCACTTTCAAGGAACTATGAACCTACACTCGAAGGCCTCTGTTCAGTAACACTCCCGAGGATCTTACCATTAAGTGTATAAGACCTGCCCTGATTTGCCTTTCCAAAATGCAGCACCTCCCATTTATCTAAATTAAACTCCACCTATCACTCCCTGGCCACTGGCCCATTGGATGAAGGTCCTGTTATACTCTGAGGTAAGCTTCTATGCTGTCCGAGAAGGTTACCTCAGAGCACAACGGGACCTTGATCAGTTGGGCCAATGGGCCGAGGAGTGACAGGTGGAGTTTAATTTAGAGAAATGGGAGGTGTGCTGTATTTTGGTAAGGCAAATCAGGGCAGTATTTAAATACTTATTTCTCGTGTATATTTAAGGCTGAGATAGGGGAATCAAGGTTTGAGGGGAACGCTCTGGAAAGTGCATGTGTGGAATGTCAAATCAACATGATGCTTTTGAATGGTGGGGCAGGTTTGAGGGGCTGAAAGGCCTACACCTGTTCCTGTTTCTTATGGTCTTTTTGTGGTCTAGCTCATCTTGGTGCCGGAACCTTTAATTACCTGTGAATTACCCTCTGGATCTTCATGCCTCAAGCCCTTCATCAGACTGCCTTGCACAGCTTTAAAATCTCCTCTAAGTCTCTCTCTTCACCTACCTTTTTGTGACCCTTCTTAATACTTCTGTCTTTTTTTATACTTGCAAACCATTCGGTTTTTAAACTGCAGACGTTATAATTAATGGAAGGTATGACTGCTATTTTCTCCAGTCTGTCTCACTTCAAACCCAGATTCATTACTTAGGTTCTCCAGTGCCAAATGGCATACGATGAAACTCATTTCTTTCATTTTCGTCTGCCCAGAAGAATTATTTGACTGTATCAGAACATCATCCAGTATTACACTCAATGGATAACACAGGAACAGGACTATGTTGTCAATGAATGTTCCCCTATTCTATCTGATAACTGTTAACTCAGCTCAATTTATCCACATCTGCAATCTCTTGGTAACTTTATCTTAAGAAAAATCAACCTACCTCAATCATGAAACTTTCAACTAGTCCAGTATTCAAAGCCTTTTGTAGAAGGCAGTTCCAAATTTCTGCTATACTTCTGGCTCTTCCTGTTTTCATTCCTAAATAGCCTAATACTAATTTTAGGATTGTGCTCGCTTGTTCCAGATTGTCCAAAGGCAAGTAACTCACCTCCTGACTCCTCAAAGCCTGTCCACCATCTACAAGGCACTAGTCAGGAATGTGATGAAATACTCCCCACTTGTCTGGATGAATGCAGCCCCAACAACATTCAAAAAGCTTGACACCATTCAGGACAAAGCAGCCCACTTGATTGGCATCACATCCACAAGCATCCACTTTCTCCGCTACTGACGCTCAGTAGCACCAGTGGGTACTATCTACAAGATGCATTGCAGAAATTCACCAAAGATCCTCAGACACCACCTTCCAAACCTACGACCATATCCATCTAGAAGGACAAGGGCAGCAGATATATGGGAACACCACCACCCTCAGGTTCCCCTCTGACCCACTCACCAACCTGACTTGGAAATATATCGCTGTTCCTTCACTTTTGCTGTGTCAAAATCCTGGAATTCCCTCCCTAATAGCATTGTGGGTCAATCTACAGCAGGAGGACTGCAGCGGTTCAAGTAGGCAGCTCACCACCAACTTCTCAAGGGTAACTAGGAATGGGCAATAAAATGCTGGCCAGCCAGCGACGCCCACACCCCACAAAATGAATAGAAAATAAAAGAAGCAATAGTTTCTCTGGGCTGAATGTTACTTTTCTTTTGGCCAAGTCTATGTTGTGCCAAGTTTGTTGGAGGATTTGTCACCACAAAGCCTAATGAGTTCTCTAACCCTATTTTACCAAACCCACTTCTTTAATTACCTACCACACCCTTGTTATGTCTCCTCTGTCTGTTCTGCTCCATTTTACCACACACCGTTTCCTGAACAGTTTGCACTTGAGTGGATATCCAAGATTTTACTGCCGTCCTTTTCACCTGCATCAGCTTTAAAAGCCCGTTATGTACTCAGTCAAGCAGTGTCCGTCTGGAGCTTCCTTGCAGGGATCCTGATGTTTGCCTTCAACATGGCAGACAGGAGCAACTTGGCACCTTACTTTGCATGCAGGGTCCTGGAGGTCCTACTGGATGGGACAGTGCCAATGCTGTACTTCCTCCTCCCCCAGGATCAGCATGGCCTGAGGGTGCCACTGAACTGTAGCTGTCTCAATCACCTGGTGGAATGCACTGCACTGTAGGAAGAGGCTCCATATCTTTTTCCATTCTGCTTGGGTAAATCCCACTGGCTTCTCTCTGATACCTCACACTCACTGTATCCCTGCTGCAGTACTTACTCCATGTCAAGACTTAAGCTCCTACACTCTCTCTAATGACTCCAACATCTTCTCCACTTGCTCGTACTCAGCCCAACATCGACACCACTAACCCTGCATGGCCTCTGCACTATCTACCCTCACACCCATGGCACATCCCCACCAGGACCAATGGTAATAGCTGTGCCACCCACTTTACTCCCTGTAATACCTACACCTCTCTCATTCCAGGAAGAAACAGTCCGCATTAGGAGAGCAAGAGTCAAGACAGATGCTGCCCATCATTCAGCTCCTCATCCCTTATGAGGAGAGGATCCTGACTCTGAAGGCCCCAAGCAGGCCGGGTGCGGTATCAGAGACAGCCGTTGACTTATTTTGCTGGGACCCCTTCACCAAAAGCTTGCCCGGTTAACTTGATTGAGGCCTCCCAACAACCATGACAAGCCTCCTGCTTCGTGTCTGTGCAAATGGCATGGCAAGACAGCAGTAATATGAGCCTGGTGTCTCTGGCAAGGCCAGAGATGCAGCCTTGTCCAGTACATGAGCTTTGTGCATGTACCTTGGCACATAATGTCCTTCCTGCAGTATTATAGTGATAGCTATAGGATGTGATACAGCACTGAAATGCAGAAGCATGTTGTAAATGCATTGGCGATGTGCTATAAAGGTTCTCAGAGGCTGGCAATGTTGGAGTTGTATATCTATGATTGTGGGGCACAGATGGTCTGTGCCCATGGAATGGGCCCTAAGATGTTGCCGGCTTTCCAACAGGGAAGACACTCAGAGCAAACAATGAGCTGAGTGTACCATGTGCTCACTCTGGTTTTCTTGACAAGTTTTCCCAATATCTAGCTTGTTTGCTAAGTTTGGTAAGTTGGAAGTCTGAATGATAATAAAGTGAGTGATGACATGAACAAGGCATTTAGCAAGCAATAATGACTGTCGGTTGACACCTTCCTGCTGCCTTGTGACTTTCATTCAGCTAATTCCTCAGCATTCTAACATTAGGAGATAAAGCTGTGTTTAGGCAACGTGTTCTCATAATTTTGTCCTTTAAACCTTATGCTTTGTTCTATTGAATTTTTGTTGTACACTCTCCAAGGCCAATAATATCTTTCCAAAGGAGCTGTCCCCAAAAACGAATGCATTAATTTATCTTGTGTCTGACCAATAAAGCATAACTTCAACTTTTTTTAATATTGCAGCCCTATTCTATTATCCCTTTCATTGCTTATTGCACCTGAATGCTACCTGTTTGTGATTTATTTATGTGGACATCAAGGTTCCCTCTGAGTTGCACTGCCAAACCTGAGAGTTACTGTGCAGACCAATGCACAGGCCATCCACTTTAAGAAAGCATGAATGCACATTGGTATAAAACCATTGACAGTTACTGCACTCTCAAATGAATAGGCCACACACAATACTTACAAAATCTTTGATAGGACATGAATAAACACTCAAATCTCTTCGCCCCTCTAAAGTTCTTTGTTTTTTGCTGAAGATAATAAATGCCAATTGTCTCTCTTGGATATTTTGGATGAAAGCAGTTTTCCACATTGAACTTTAACTGTCACAGTTCTCCCAACCAATCTTTGTTACATTCTAATTTTAATTTCTACACGCTTGCATAACTTACTGTGCCTCCGAATGATATACCATTTGCAAACTTGGATATATAACTTTGGAAAGTTCACTCGAGTCATTCAAGAACATCGACATCCCAGCACACACCCCCGGGGTCACTACTTGCATTGTTTCACCAATCTGAGTACTTTGTCTTTACCCCTACTCTGTATTTCATCTTGTATTTCTTCTTAGTTGTCTTTGTAAATCTGCAGTAGATTCCACTTGCCTCAGGTTTCTTTCCACACAAAAATGATTTTACATGGATGTGTCAATGGGATTGACTCATTCCCCAAGAGTTTGGCTTCTGCCTTTCAACTTGGCTGGAGAGCTTCACTTCAGCCAACATAATTCTCAGGGTCTTTGGAACATATCAGTCCTTCTACCACATCAAGTCATAATCCCTAAACCTCTATTTCCAAATATTTTGTGGGAGAAATTAATTTGCATAGTGCTGTAGTCTTGCAGCACTGTGAGCAAATGTGAGCAAATATCCCTTTAAAAACATCTCTCATCTTTCAACATTCATTTTAAAGAATATTCCTTCTCATGAGAATTGGCTCACTGCCTTCTCAAGGACATTTGTGGATGGGCAAGCAATGCTGGTCTTGTCAGTGACAAGACATTCTATTAGAAAGAAAACAATCCAATCATACTGAACGTGAAACATTGGAATTGTTCTAAAGTCACCGAGGCAACAATCTCTTGTCACTAGGCCTGATTTCAGATGCTTACTGATGTTCAATTTTTCAAATATTACTATTTCTGAGGATACAATTACTGAATAATTAAGTTAACAATTACCTTGAGTTTCTTTAATATCGAATCCATAGTAATATATTCCACCTCCCCATGTAAAGGCACGATCAAATATAGCCTGCCAAAATGAGCAGGGACAAGGGGAAGTGTAGAAACTCCAGTACGGTACAGGCTCACGTCTGTACCAATCAATGCACTTTTGCCTTGGGTTTTTTGTGTTTTGGTCATTTCTTTCCAAGCGGTAAGCCCACAGTCCCTTTTTGCCTGTAAATAATTAAATATTACAGACATTCAACAACAAACATTACAACCTTGAGAAAATCACATTCATCGAGATGATATTATATAATAAGCACATTTTCAGTGGGGTTAAGGCGAGGTATTTTTCATCAACCTGCTCACACTTCTGGAACAAGTCAGACTTGATTTGGAGATAGTAGGAACTGCAGATGCTGGAGAATCTGAGATAACAAGGTGTAGAGCTGGATGAACACAGCAGGCCAAGCAGCATCATAGGAGCAGGAAGGCTGACGTTTTGGGCCCAGACC
>NC_063344.1:25983100-26007277 GCF_021869965.1 Rhincodon typus
GGTCTGGGCCCAAAACGTCAGCCTTCCTGCTCCTATGATGCTGCTTGGCCTGCTGTGTTCATCCAGCTCTACACCTTGTTATCTCAGACTTTATTTGGAGGTAGGAAGGCTCAAATAGAAGATATTTTCCGAGATAACCTGTTCAGAGTTGTTATTTTGCACCTCTGAAGCAGGTAGGACTTGAAGTTTTTGAGAAGACTTGTAGCGTGGGTTGTGGATGGGGTTGTTGATTTGGTCGCTGAGCTGGTAGGTTGGCTTGCAGACATTTCATCACCATACTAGGTAACATCATCAGTGCGCCACCGATGAAGTGTTGTTGGTCTGTCCTGCTTGTTATTTATGTGGGTCCGGTTTGATGTGGTTGGCCTCATTTCTGGTTCTTCTTTGTAGTGGTTGGCATATGGGGTCTATTTCCACACGTTTGTTGATGGAGTTCCGGGTTGAGTACCAGGCCTCTAGGAATTCCCATGTCTTTGATTGGCTTGTCCTAGGATAGTTACGCTGTGCCAGTCGAACTGGTGGCCTTCTTTGTCCGAGTGTTTGGAAATGAGTGCTATTTAGTCGTGTCTTTTGGTAGCTCATTGGTGCTCATGTATCCTGATAGTTTTCTCCCTGTCTGTCCGATGCATAGTGTTTGTGGCAGCCCTTACATGGGATTTTATCTATTACTTTGGTCCTGTTAGTTGTGGGTATGGGAACCTTTGGTCTTGTCACTAGTTGTGGTAGTGTAGCTGTGGGTTTGTGTGCTACCACAATTCCTAATGGTCAGAGTAGTCTGGTGGTCATCTCTGATATGTTCATAGAATCATAGAATCCCTACAGTGTGGAAACAGGCCCTTCGGCCCAACAAGTCCACACTGACCCTTGGAGCATCCCACCCAAACCCATCCCCCTATAACCCACCTAATCTACAGACCCCTGAACACTATGGGCAATTTAGCTTAGCCAGTCCACCTAACCTACACATCTTTGGACTGTGGAAGGAAACCGGAGGCCCCAGAGGAAGCCCACGCAGACACGGGGACAATGTGCAAACTCCACACAGACAGTTGCCTGAGGGTGGAATTGAACCTGGGTCCCTGGTCCTGTGAGGCAGCAGTGCTAACCATTGAGCCACCGTGCCGCCCCCATTTTATTTTTTAAAATGAGACTTTCCCAGGCTTGTCACTCCCTTCACCATACGGGCAGCTCCACCTGGATTTGAACTCAAACCACAGGGTTCAGAAACCAGTGCTCTCACCGTTATACCATGCCAACCACACCCATGTTCTTGATGTATGGTAGGGTGACTAGTGTGTTTGGGCGTGTTGCATCTTCCTGCTATTGTCTGTTGAGTAAGTACCAGGGGACTACACTTTTTGGGTAACCGTTGTTTTTACAGGAGCTGTGGAGGTGTTCTTCTTTGGCTTTGGGCAGTTCCAGGCTGCGGGAGTGTGTTATGGCTCTTTTGAACAGAGTTCTGATGCAGCATCATGTGTGGGTGTTGGGGTGGTTGCTGTTGTAGTTAAGTATTTGGTCTGTATGGATAGCCTTCCTGTATATGCTGGTCTGGAGCTCACCATTGGACCTTCCTTCGACCATCACTTCCAGGAATAGCAGTCGGTTGTTGTTCTCCTCTTCCATGGTGAATTTTATGCTGGTGAGGATGTTTTTAACGTGTTGGTGAGTTTCCTCCAGTTTTGTGCACTTGGTAATGACAAATGTATCATCCACATAGCGGACCCATAGTTTCGGCTGCGTAGTGGGATGGGCCATCCATTCTCGTCTTTTCATTACTGCTTCAGCTTTCAGTCTTGATAGGGGTGATCCCATGGGTGCTCTGTTAATTTGTTTGTACACCTGGCCGTTGAAGATAAAGTGTGTCGTAAGGCATTAATCTAGTAGTTTGAGGGTGCTGTCCTTGATGATGGTGTTGGTGTTGTAGGGGGTCGGCATTACTGGTTCCTCTCATGACGAGGCTAGTGTTTCTGTTGCCAGGGGGATGTTGTTGGAAGTAAACAGTGCTGTCACGTCAAAGGAGATAGGACATGAATCCAGGCCTTCTGGTCTAGATGTGGAGACGCAACTACTAAACTACCATAAGACTCAAATACAACATTCACAAAGTTGATTGTGAGTAAGTGATGCTCATAGGCTTGTGTTTAAGAGGTGAATTCCACCTTTCTTCCACAGCTACTTTCATCCTTGGGTGTCCTGGGAGAGGGAGCAAGCAGTGTCCACTCCGGGTGCCCTCGAGGTTTTCAGAGATAGTGCACCCCAGCTGTGCCCACCTATCTCCCTCACCAACTCCATTTTGATTTATTACCTCCACCTTTATTGCATTCTGTTCTGGTTACACTGCCCATGGTGGATAGTGTTTGCTCTAATTTGTTAATTGGGTGTTTAGTTTAATTAGTGGTGAGTTTATTTCATTTCATAAAAACAGTTGAGCTCATAAACCTTTCATGATAAGTGAGAACCCATGGGGCCTCTGGTGCATAATTTCCCCTCCCAAAACAATTTTGATTTAGCACATCCTCACCTTTGTTGTCTTTTCTCTGGTTTTTCCAGTGTCTTTTGGTCATTGTCACACTGTCCTGGTAGGCAGTATTTGTTATTTCTTCATCTGTTCTTTCAAAAGAAACAGAGCTGGGTTCTTCCCTCGTGTGGGACAAAAGAGGCGAGTTCATGTGGATAGTGTTGCACACAGCAGTCCAGTAAACTGTAGTTTAAGGTGGATCATGAGCTGCCAGACCAACTATTTATCCTGGGGCGCTGTGGAGTACATGGGCTATCTATATGTGAGTTACGGGATGTTGCACTCCTTTAATTTTTGAAAATACCTTTTATTATTTTTTTGGTTGTGCTTCTGTCCTACGTACCCAATCTTTGAGTACCCAATGCAGAGAGAAGCAGGCAGGTCAGAGGAACTCCTCATGGACTCGCTCCTGATCCAAGCTAAAGTTGTCATCAATAGGTCCAGGCAGCTGGCTAACTGACTGATTTCTTTTGCAGTTATGAATTTGTCTGGGTATCATTGGAGATGGATTCCCTCATTTCCCATCGTAAGTGTATTAATTTTTTCTCTGCTCATCATTTTTAATCATACAATTTATAAAATTGGGGATGTTGTCTCTCGAAGGAAAGATCATTAAGACAGCATTGTTTTGATAGATTTTGTGATTTTAAGATTACAATGAACATGACCAACCTGTTTTAAAGCCTGGGTATTGATCTGGATGGTATATTTTATTAGGTGACACAAAGAATCGAGTGTGGGGGTCATTAAAGGCTGGAAAATTATTTGAATCACGGCTGGAACTCGTAGATCCACTGTAAATGAAATACAAGTGAAAGTAACAGTATTAATTTACGAGACAACAAATTAACTGAATTCAACACTGGTACCTGAGCCAAGCAGAGACGGTTAGGGAAACAAATGTTGCACTGAAAACACATTACACAGCAAAGGAACTCCAGACAAAATGCATTGTGGTGAAGGCTTTAAATACCAGGAGACACCAGTTTTGAATTTGAAATAAGAGATTCCAGCTGAACCTTAATTTGCCTCAAGACTAATAAACTTGTGGCATACACTTCCAGGAGGTCATTCATCAGAATGTTCAAATAAGACCCTAGGAATCTGTACCTAGGTGACTTTGTACCCAAGATTGTGCCATAACTGGTGACGTATAAACCTTTCACTGCATTCATGTGAGTACATGTGGACAATAAACCTAATTCAGTTCAATTCAAATAAATACAAGACAGAGCAGGGATTGAAAAATACAACAAAAAAAGGCAGATAGGGTAGATGTTGAGCTTTTTTAAAGAGTCAAAGGCCTGTCGCCAGGCAATTCTGTATTCTGCTCCAAGAAAATAACATTGGGTGAATCTTCCCACATTTTGTCTAAGTGTTATTTTTGTTGAGTTTCATGAACGGCTTTTGTCCGTGAGGTCTCGTGGGTTTTCTCATGCGATCATCCACAAGTCACCACATTAACTGCCTACCATGCTGTCATGGTGCCTCTCTCATCCGATGATAGCCCAATTCTCCCAGGCACTGTAAGTGGAAGAATCTGCAACAGCTGAGATATTCCAAGATCCCTGGTGCTGGCACCATCTTTGGAAGCCTGTCGTGCAGCCCATGCGATTCTCCCACATTTCTCATCATAGTTCATATCATTCATAGCCTAGGAAGATTCTGTCCAACATTTGAAAAACTATCTTGGAAATCTGTTTTAAAGCACGGAGCCAACTAAGTTGAAATTACCTGTAATAGCCCATTAGAGCATAGTTTCTGTAGAAAGGTCTTAAGTAATATTTCCAGTTCATTCCACCATCTTTGAATTGAATTAAACAGAAGGAAAAGATGCCATCTGTTGTCAGGACTGCCTGGTAAGTATTGGTCTGAAAAAGAGAAAGTCACATTCATCATTTCATTTGTGTAGAATTAAGGTGGAAAAACACATTTTAAATTTCAAAGAAAAATAAGATTCACAGAAAAACAGTAAGAAATATGAACACTGATGGAAAAAATCAATGTTTATGTTAAAAACAGCTGCATTTGTATTATGGCAGATTGTATCTTGACACAATACGCTCCCGCTCTCCACCTCACTGACTTTGTGATTAATGGAGAAAATATTCAAACCTAGTCTACTTTACTTTTATCTTTGGTTGGTATTATATTGATTTTTCATTTTTGGGGCAGGGTGCAGGACCTGGAGATATCCCCACTTCACAAATCTGAGTGTAAAAATGACCAACTGCTTTTGGAATTTCCATCCAGGGGTGGATTGAGAGTTGAGCAAAAAATACTGAGAAGCCCTTAAGTGACTGTCTGGTTCCTGCGATGGGCCAATGAAAAATCCTAAATGGGGACTACAGAATTGTCTGCAAAGTTTAAAAATTTAAACAGAAAATATCCCTTGTGTTCTTATTCACTCATTTACTTTGCCCCATCAATGCCAACCTATGACCTGAAGCCACCCCCATGGTCCCTCACATAACTCCACGTCAACAAATGCCCATTTACCCACTCCCAATGTCATTCTCTGCTCATATCTCGTGGTCCCTATGGACATTGATGTCCAATCATTCCCACAATCCTTTAAAGCCCTGATCCTAACTCACTGCGAACTTATGTCCCACCCGTCACTTTGACTAAATAAAGAAATCCACAAACACCCATGCACATTGAAGAAAATATATGAACCTATTAAATTTCTTCATTGCAAGTTACACTGTACAGAGCACACTGTCATTCACTTTTTAAATCCATTTGTGGGATGTGGGCACCATTGGCTTGGTCAGTATTTATTGCTAATCTCTAATTACTCTCAAGAAGGTGGTGAGTTGCCTGGTCATGTTCATGTGGTGTAGGCACACCCGTAGTGCAGTTAGGGAGGAAGCTCTCGGGTCTTGACTCACCAACAGTAAATGAATAGTCATAGAATTCTAAGTCAGCATGAAATATGGTTTGGATGGGGACTTGCAGCTGGTGGTATTTCCATGTAACTGCTGTCTTTATCCTTGTAGTAAAGATTGTAGGTTTGGAAGATTCTTGTCACTGGAGTTTTGGTGTATTATGACAGAACATCTTGTTAGTGGTACACACAACTGCCACTGTGCTTTATTGGTGGAGAGAATGAACATGGAAGGTGTTGGATAGAGCAGCAATTGAGCAGGCTGCTTTGTCCCAGATGGTGTTTAGCTTCTCGGCTACTGCTGGATCTGCAATAATCCCCACAAGTGGAGAGTGTTCCATCTCATTCCTGATTTGGGCCTGGTAAATGGTGGAGAGGTTTTGAAGAGCAAAGAGGTGACTTACTTGCTGAAGAATTCCAAGCCTCTGGCCTGCACTTGCGGCCACTGTTCTCATACGGCTGGCCCAGTTCAGCTTCTGTCTCAACATAACCCCCACATTTTAAGACTTTTAGAACTCATTGACAGATTGACATTTGATGGCAGGTTGTCATTTAATTTTGACAGATTTGGCAAGGGGTTTATGCACCATTTATACACCATCTTCTCCATAGTTAATTCCCCATTATGCTCCTGGAACGAGGATTCCTGATCTTTATGCCCAAAGGTACCAGATGCTTCCCACACGACACGAAGGATCCGTGTTCACCCCAACCCGAAGGTGTCCTGGTTGTACCTCGGCTCTCCAAAGCAGTCTTGCTATCTAAAAAAACTGCGCTGTTCTAACCTCCAGATTCCTGGCTTCACAATCCAGGGGCACCAAAATGCCACTTAAATGAGGCAGCTGGTCAGTCAAGTGGTCAGTAGCCTCTGGGAGCCACACATGCATGAATCATTGGTGCCCTGGATACAGAAGAGAGCCAAAGCTCAGGGCTAAGACCCACAATCTCCACTAAATTCTAGCATTTTTGCCATGACAAAAATTGGGTCTATGACTACGGAGTTATGTAAAAATGAGCAGCACCTAATGTAAATTGAGTTCAACTGCAAGTTATTTTAATCCATATCACAATTGTAAAATTAATTTAGGTGTGTGAAAACTTCTACACGTATTGGATCATAATGCATCTTAAGGCGCAGTTTCATTGGAAGGGGATCTGATATTTCTGTGGTGAACTGGCATGATGAATGGTGGTGCATATCGGCCATCAGAGGAACAAAATCGCGACCTCATCAAAGACTCAGCCTTCTAAATTTAACTAGATTAGCTCAGGTGGTTTAGGAGAATATGGCTGGGGTTCAGTAACTTGAAATTTGATAGTCACAAGACTTTCCAGCATTTCTAGACTGGCAGACACCTTGTTGTGACTCAAAGAACATGTCACAAATCATTTTACAAAGATCAATGTGCGAAGTGACAGGAAAAAAGAAATTTACGCAGTAATGCAGAATTAATAGATACATACACTTTCAGGATCCGAGGATATGTACCCAGAATACGGAAGGACATTTTCCCAGGTGATCTTGAGCGCCCACTTCGGCACAAAGGTTACACTCCCAAGTTCTGAACCATAGTAAGAATTCACTTGTGTTTTAATGTCATTCTGGAAAGTCTTACTGTAAGTATCAGTCCTGACTTGGAAATCAAACACCTGAAAAAAATGCCAGTGTTAGTTTTCATTTGCCTTGCATATATAGAGAATATTTCTGATGACATTGTGCAAAACCACGAACTGTTTGGAATTTATTAATAACAATTCATTTATGTTATGCCAGATGTGGTTCAGTACAATAACTATTAGCAACAGTTAATGCTGGAAATATGTAGCAGATCAGGCAGCATTAGTGGATAGAGAAACCAAGACAATATTTAGGTTTTCATCAGAACTGACCATTGACAGTATTTTGCAATGGTAGAAATGAGAAATATTCTTGGTTTGGGGCAGAATATTATTACAGCCTGAGTGACATGGGTTATGGCGAGATCTGTGATGTAATTGGCTGAGAAGTCAGGCAAGGCCCATCTTGACATCAGGAGCAGTTCATTGCATGTCTTATACATTTGCCATGCAATGTGGCGAGTTTCTCACTGGGCAGTAACAAGTTGCCAATTAACTGCAATAATGGCACGTAACACGATTGCAACTCACCATACTAATACTGAGTCTCATAATGGCATGAGGGATGCCAGACAGGCAGAGTAGGTAGCTAACAAGGTGAGTTTGGTGAGAAAGTTTTGGAGGAAAATGACAAATTCCTCCAAAATATTCTCAAAACAAGTTACACTGAGCCAAAAAATTAAGATTCTGCTGTCTGTAACTGTCATCTTCTTTTTTTCAAATTGGCTGTAAAATGAAAATTAAGAAGAATTCTTTTTGGAAGGGCTTGTTTCGACAATTTCTGTTATACAATACTGACCTCACCTGAAACGCTACCCATTATGACGAGAGAATGAACGATGAAAGATTTCATTTTGGCTATAAAGCTTCCAACACTCACTCACTGTGATGTGCAAATGAGGTAGTCGGGAGATGATTCTGAATTCATCAGCTTTCATTGATTTTCTGAATTTCATATTGTTACATATCGTCTTAGAAGACCAATTTTATGATCAAATTCAACTGAATGCAGCCAAAAGTTTCCCCACATCAATTAGGCCAGGGGTTCACTCATTGCAAGGAATGCATCAGCAACATTAGAGGGGCTGATGATGCTGGATGGTGGAATACATTGGACCATGAAAAGTGAAATTTTCTGTTGGCTACTGAATGGCCAACGTTTGGCTCTTATAAAAAAGCCAAACGTTTGTAATAAAGATCATCATGTCAGGTTGCAAATAAACTCATAGTGAATAATTCTTAAGAGTTCTTGTCAAGGTGCCTTGTCAAGGTGGGGCTGAGATTAGGGTTTAATATTATAACCACATTATTCAGAAGTCATTGCTTCCAGATCTCTGCTGACAATTTCTTACAGAGATAGAGAAATTTTCAGGTTGGCCTAGGGAAATGAATGTCAATTTCATGATGAATAGATATAGATTGTTTAAATGATCTTGTTCTATGCAAAGTCAAAACTTTTCTCAGTTTTAATATTAAGATATCTCAAACATGCATACAATTTGAAAGATACATTAAGATTCAAGTGACAACAGCTGATTTATTCATGTATCCTCAGTGGCTATACAATATATTTCTGTCGCAGAGATCTAATCCTTCTTACCTGGTAGTAAATGGATCCTGTTCCTCTTGTCAAATCCGCATCATCCCAGAAAACAGCAATCATTGGCGGAATTCTATAAAAGTAGCTGCTGAATGCCCAGAATGGACTTGAGTATGTATACTGCAGATACTCAATGTTTCGTTGAAATATAATCAGTCCATTATCTGAAAACTATATAAAGATAGTTTGTGATACAATTCAGTTGTTTTAGCTTTAACAGAAGGAAAACATGGATTATATACCTGTGACTAATTGAAGTGAAACAGATAACAGTTATATTGCCACAGGAGCAATTTGAACCTTGTGGGTAACCTGTTAAAATCCTTCAAGTTATTGCTCATATAAAAGAACACCAGTCTAAAGCTTGCCAGGATTACTTTTTAAACAATTGTAATTGAAATTTGAAAAGGACTGAATTCTTGCTGATGTGTTTGGGAAATGACTCAAATTTCCAAGAGGAACTCAGATTAAGCATTTTTGACAAGGAAAATGGTGAAGGTGGAAGGTTATTAAGAAGACTAGCAATTTTGCCATTTGCTGTTGTTGTTGTGGCACATTATTGTCCATTTTGCACTAATTTCTGTCTGGAGGGATTGGAAAGTCAGCTGAAACATCAGGACTTAACGTATGGGGTCTCATTTCTTGGAATTCTGTTCTCACAATTGTAAAACTAAGTAGTGTTAAAATCCTGACTTGTATCTGTATGGGGTAACTTAAATCACCTTAATTAGAGCCTGAATTAGGAAACATTTATGAACCAACATTTAAATTTCAGGAGCTGATTCCCAGTTAAATTTAACCACTGTTTCTTTTTCTCCTTTCAATTTATTTTCAATTTTCTCTCATGTTTTTGAAGCAGCGGACAAGAATTTCAAAGATGCTATCTGTTTTGAAATGTCACATCTGAGTGCCCAATTTTCAAAGATAAGAGATTTTAAGGAGTCAATAGAGGTCTCGAAAATTATGTGGAACATTGATAGAATATTTTTATCCTCTGTACCCTTTTCACCCCACCCCTTTCTCCCTCTGTCTGTAACCTTCCTTCCTCCCATCTCTCTCTGGCCTATCTTACCCTTCTCTCTCTTACTTATCCTGTCCCATCTGTCTTAACATCCCTTCCCAATCTCTCTCTTATCCTACCTGTTTTAAATGCAACTAATAACCTGGGGCTTTGCGTTCCAAAGATTTAGTCCCCTAGCAAACATTTCACCTTGAAATCAAGGCAGCTGTTTTCAATCTTAAATGCAGTTTATTAAGCAACAATTTTGAGCATACATGTGGAATCCCTGATTACTCAGATTATCCTTATTGAATGGTCAATCAGCGAAGTTGTATAACTAATGAATCAGAGGAGTAAAAAACTGGGAAAGAGAATGTTTTTTAGGAAAGTAAACAAGTCTGTGGCCTACTGCAAAACTGCCTCTGATTGGAGGACCATCTTCTGGCAGAATCTACCACTTGTCCTTTATCTGGAATCCCAGTGGCACGTTGGAAAGGACCCTTAGCTGCCTACATTGTGGTCCCACAAGCTGCCGATTGGATTATTAGACAGTATTTAGGAGGAGCAGAACTGACTGATTTTCCTTTCTCAAAGCCCAGGATGGCCCAAACAATGATTAATGCCCCTATCACTACCTTCTGTACCAAGTGCGGATCAAACCTACATTCTCTGTATTGGTCATATGGCTTAATTCCAGAACAATCAATTCACATGCTGAAGGGATCTTTGGAAAAATCAAGACCCTGTACATTCTCCAGATGAAGTATTACTAAATGCATACATTAAAAGTGAAAACAATGATGTGAAATTAAATTGTCAGACTGTTTTGATATTAAATTTGATTTTCACTTAAATTGTAGAATATGTTCACAGTGAGATGTTTAACTGAGCATTCTAGAAATTTTCATACTTGTGAATGCCAAAGCAGGTTATACTAGTAAAATAAACCATTAAGAATAAAGATCTTGAACGTACATATAATCTGTAGTAAAACACATCATCAAAAGGAAAACCAGATGGGATGCTAATGATTGGAGAGTTAAAATCACGTGTTCTTCCATAGAGTTTTGTATCCCCAACATTTGATCCAAATTCAAACAGCCGTTTTTCTACATACAAAAGAAATACACTCCATTATGTAATTTAAAAACCAAACACAGTCACACAATTATCACAAAATGATATTGAACAGTAATTTGAGTTGACACATCTTCAACTGTTGGCAATATTCTCCATTAGGCAGGGAAAAGGAGGAGGCACCATTTAATGATCACATGACAAGGAACATTTGAAGGGACCCACAAGAATAAAAGTTTGTAACTGCTATTTAATATTATTGTCTGGGTACTTTGTTACCTCAACCCATTACTCTTTTTACATAATAGCTTTACTTGACTTCTGTTCTCACTTTTTTTTAAAAAAAATTAACTCTCTTCCTTGTTTTTAAATTGTAGAATATGAAATACATTGTGGTAAATTTTGGAGAAATCTTGAATAAAATCCTTTCTAAATAGCAAGATTTATCATAAAGGTGCAAACAGTGAGGTTGAGAGGTTTACTGTTATAGATCTTTTAACTCCAGAACCCAGCCAAAAAATTCTAAACAGGCAAATGAAATTTTCACTTTTGTATGAAGGGAACTGAACACAAGAGCATACAAATTATGGCTGTGTTTATATCAGATTTTGTGGCAGAATTAGAGCTATGGCATGGACTATTGGCTCTTCTAAATTGTGAAAGCACTCGGTCAAAGAAATAAAATTGCACCAAAAACAAGTGTAGTGATGCTTCACAGTCATTTTAGATCCATTACTCTCTCCAGAATTTATAAATGACTAAGATGCTGGTTTAGGCATCAGCTTTATACATTTAACAGATCTAAGAACACTTGACAAAGTGATACCTTATGTGTACAATAATCACAGCCTCAGGTTAATGTTAATTTAATAGCAAAATAGGCAAATGGAGTGTAATGCTGCGACATGTGAGGTAATGCACTTTGGGGAGACTAATACAGAAAAGCAGTGCACTTTCAATTGTATAATTTTAGAAAGGTGAACTGGCAAAATTTGGTGCCTGTGTGCACAAATTTCCAAAGATGGAAGGGCATGATGCACTCAATGATCTGTTTCTGTGTTGTATGTTTCTATATTTCCATGTACAAGAGGTTGTAATATACAGTCATAGAGTCTTACAGCACAGAAACCTCAGGTCAACTAGTTCACACCAACCATGTTCCCAAACTAAACTAGTCCCACCTGCCTGCACTTCGCCCATGTACCTCCAAACCTTTCCTCCAAACAATAGTCCATAAAATTAACTGAACCATTTTGTCAGAATTTGGATGTATGAATTGGATTGTCATTGAAACATGGGGTAACCATGTGAAATGAAGTGAGCACAGTTTATCACCATATAGATCGCATTGATTTTCAAATGAAACTGTTACCTTTGCAAGTGAAGCCGTCGCCTTCATACCCCTTTTTACATGAACATGTATAGGATCCCAGTGTATTATTACATACTCCAGCATTGCGGTCACAATCATGCTTATCACGGGCACATTCATCCACATCTGGCTCAGGAAGAAAAGTTTTAGACATTTGGAAACATTAAAATAAAACAAATCAGTTTCAACTATCTCTCAATTGATAAAGAGACACCAAAAAGTAGCAACTAAAAACGACTTGTTCTATATCACAATGATTCCTGCATGGATTGAGGAGACTTATTGTTAACATATTGGAGCAGGCAACATATAATATGTATCAGCAATTGTTTTCCTACAATATGTAGAAAGCTGATTCTCGATAGAAAAAGAAAATTCTCAATGTACAGTTCTCTAGCTCCATATTTTTCCTGCAAATTTATTCATAGTCTGTACAGTTTTGTGCCAAAGAATGTATGAGGGACATGCATTCAGCTTCCATTTTCTTCTCTTTGCAAACTACAAGTCACCTTTGTTATAAGTCACTTTCTGCACCAAATGGTAGAGCAGGTTTGAGCAGCTCCTTTCCAAATGATGATCATTGAATCTTGACATAAAACTGCCTGTTGCAGTGATCTGACTGAGGTTGAGAAAAACCTATTTTGTCCTAATTCTCCGCAGCATATTTCATTTGTGCTTCATTTGCTTAAACTTTAAACACTGGAGGGAGGAGGTGCGTTCCATGTATTGTCCACCCACCAATCTCACATATCAAAAAGCTGTTTATAAAAGTGTACCTCGAGGGCAACTGTGTGCAGTGGTAGTGCCCCTGCCTCTGGGCTGGGACGCTTGGGTTCAAGAACCACCCTGCTCCAGAAAAGCATAAAAACATCACTGAACAAGTTCATCAAAAAATATCTATAATTGACTGTTGGACAGCGAGCTTTGGAAATATGATGAAGTCCCAAACTGGAACTGGCCATAACTCAAACCCACCTCCCCCACAACATCCAGTGGAAATAAAGCAGACACAGGTCAGGCCCTCGTAGTGCAGTGGTAGTGTCCCTGCCCCTGGACTAGACAGGCCTGGGTTCAAGTCCCACCTGCTCCAGAAAAATATCTCTAAACAGGTTGATCTGAAATAAAAAATAAAATAGACCCAGAGATGGGTGTGCAGAACTGACTATCCCAGGCTGGGTCTACACCAGAAGTAGTGGCTCTATTTTCATGTTCATCAATAAATGATGTTTCTTTCCAGTTGTGCTTTCTGAAACAAAACACTCATGATACACAGTAAAAATATAGATCAACTAATTATTCATCTGTTTAAATTAATTCTCAGTTTCTGTGTTTCTTTGTCCCCTCCATGGTTTTGTTTATTTACTTTTAGAATCAAACTAAGGTGAATTAAGTAAAATACTTCTACTGTACCTGTACTGCAGTCTTTTCCTTCCCAGTTGTCACCACATATGCACCTGAAGTCATTAATACGGTTCTGGCAGAACCCATCATGTTTGCACGGCTTGCTCGCACAGTTATTAATTACTGTGTTTATACAGAGGAAACATTAATCAGATTGTAACATGGTAAAGTTTATCTTACTGTTACTTGTCAGCAAACTATTTATTCTTTACTAGAAAATCTGACGCTTGAGTTTTTGAAGTGTTTAATCAATTAATCTCTATGGAACTACCTCTCATTTTCTCTAGGATAAAGGCTTGACATTCATGTCTCACTGCAAGTATTTATATCTGAGCTTGTTCCATTATCTTGCATCATCCTTTGATCATGTTCTCCGGTCTATCACACCCTATCCATTCTGTTCTTCGCTTGTTCACTACCCCCAACCTATTATCCCTGGCTGTGTAATTGTGATAATCTGACGAAGGATCCACATTGAACTTTGGCATCCTTACTTACAAAGGATATTACTTTTTACATCATTCACGGGATGTGAGCATCACTGGCTGGGCCAGCATTTACTGCTCATACCTAGTTGTCCTTGAGATGGTGGTGGTGAGTGCCTTCCTAAACTGTGGCAGTTCGTTTGCTGTAGAGAGACACACAATGCCCTTAGGGAGAGAATTCCAGGATTTTGACCCAGTACCAGTGAAGGAACGATGATAAATCTCCAAGTCAGGATGGTGAGTGGATTGAAGAGGACCTTGCTGGTGGTGGTGTTCCCACGTATCTGATGCCCACAGGCATTCCTCGCTCCCTGTCTTGTTCCAGCCTGACCTGTCTCTTCAACTTGCTATTTCTGATTACTGTATCTCCTTCCAGCCTCACACTTGCCTCCCTGCTGTTGAGGATCCCACCCCCCTGCCAATCTAGTTTAAATTGTACAAAGTCAAATTGTACACAAATTATTCACCCCAAGCAGCCGCTATTTCTGATGGAGTGTCATTGACCTGAAATGAGGGAACATTTTGATTGATAAGTTTAAAAGGTCCTTCTTAAGCTCTCTTTGCCAGGTTATGTACCCCAAACTACTGCCCATGGGCCCTAATATCCCCAAGGTCAGGTAATAGCCCTGCTCCAACAGTCCATATTTCCCTATGTAGACCATGCCAAGCGATGCCCATCCTCCCACTCCCCTGAAATGACCTGTTTCTTCCAACCAAACTCTCAAGCTTTCCTGCCCATGCCACATGATATATCCACATATCCTGATGCCCCCCCAGCCAGGCTATGTCCACCCACACTGATACCTGCAAAACCTCCCATGTCTCCATGCCATGCTATCCCCACTCATCCCAAAGGCCAGATGCCCCAATGCCAAGCTATGGCATTTACATGACCGGTGACCCACTATATCCTGTATAGAGAGGTCCAACGGCAGTAAAGGAACAAAATTATATTTCCAAGTGGATGTTCAGTTATTGAATCTTGCCAAGATGCCGGTTGATAGATTTCTGTTACTGAGAGAATTAGAGATATAGAAATAATGCGGGAAGATGGAATTGAGGTATAAGGTCAGCAATTATCTCTCTGAACAATGGAGTAGGCTCAAATTGCCAAGTGGCCTACTCCAACTCCTACTTTTAATGTTCTCAAGTCAGGATCATGTATGCCATGGAAATAATGATGTTCCCATGCTTGCTGCCTTTGTCCTCCCAGGTAGTTTGGGAAGTGCTATTGAAGAAGACTTGGTGAGTTCTTGCAATGCATCTTCTAGGTCAAGCACATTTCTCAAATTGTACAGGGGTGATGGAGAGAGTGAAAGATTAAGATGCCGAATGGGTGCCAAACAACTTGACTGCTTTATTCTGGATTATGTTGAACTTTTGCAGCTGCATCTATCGAATCAAGTGGGAGATATTCCATCACAGTTTTAATACGTGCCTTGTAGAAGACAGAAAGGCTTTGGGGAGTGCAAAACAAGTGAACAGCTCATAAAGCTACCATTTTGTTTACGTTGATTTGGAAACAGAAACGCTGCTCTGCGGAGTGGTGGAAGCTCTTTGAGTGGCGCTGAAAGGAAGGAGAACCCATGGACTTCAACATTAATTCTTTCACGTCAGCCTCTCATCAGTGGCTGATTGGGATGTGGTGTTGTTGAACCTTGGGAACGGTTATTATGTAGTTTCTATGTAATTCACGCACTTTCTGTTGTCGTTGCCTTATGTTCAACACATAGGCAACTGGACCCTAACCCTAACACTATTCTAAGCCAAGAAGTTGCATTATTATGTGGAACAACTATCAGCATTGCAGAAAAGGGATTTAGATTATAAGCTAAATAGTTTCTTGAAATCAGATGGTGTAAGTTAATGTCACAACGAGACTGGTCATCCTTTTAGAGACAGATCAGCAGCAGGAAACATTAAGTATTGAGGGCAGAGCAGGTAATAACGTGGTGCTTTAGAAACATACAGAATTAACCGTAGTCATTAAGTTATTTTACAAAACCCATGACCAAATTGTATAAAGAAATATTATTCATCTCTTACTGTATGGTGATGAACTGTTTGTCTAGTCTGCTAAGCAGAAAATAATTTTAATACGCACTTTTTTGGCAGAGTCGACCAGTATATCCAGGTGCACAGCTACAGGCAAAGGCATTTATGGAATCTATGCACATGGCTCCATTCCTGCATGGTTGGCTGGAACATTCATTAATATCTGATAAGATAAATAAAACAAAATCATAATCCATTCACTTCTGAAATAAATTCTTTTTTTTGTTTTTACATATGAAATAGAAAATGACTACAAAATTAAAAACACGAAAGGTATTGTGGTTGTAATTTGTTCAAATCTTTAAATAGATTCACATTTCAGATACAGAAAATTTTATTTGATCATGACATAGATTGCTAGATGTGGAACAGTTCAGACTCTAAATATACTTGTAACATGTCAGTAGCTTGAATCATGGTTCTTTCAAGCAATTACTTTAAACTTCACAACACAGAACAGAATTCAGAACGAATGGCATACTAGTTTCACAGTGTCGTCCTGTAAAGCCACTGAAACATTGGCATCGGTAAGTTCCTCGTGTATTCAAACATGTTCCATTCATACAGGGATTCGAGAAACATTCATTTACATCTAAAAAATAAGTGTTAAAATTAGTGTCCATTTAGTAAGTCTATTGTTATTTACAAGTAAAAATCTATTGCACATGGTTATATATTGACTGAATAATAATGGTACTTTTACACGACATGTAAATTACAATTTTACATTCCAGAAATATAATGAAGTGGATATTTAAGTTTTAAAATAAATGAAAATATATGTAAAGGAGAGCAATCACACAGTTAAAGGGATGATGAAGAGAATGAAGCAAAGAGTAGATGCTTGTTAATGCTATTAACATTTTATCTCCACATTAGCAGCCACTTTATTAAAAGTGACACCATTTTTGAATTTTACCCATTTCCTGCTTTGCAGCGTTTGTAGTGTCAGGCCCAATATGGAGTATAAACTCAAGCACACGAAATGGAACCGCCCCTGCAAAATCTGTCAGGATGGGCATCTTGACCAGAGACTAAGCATGCACAAATGCACAGCAGTGACTAGAATAGCTCAGGAAACTGAGGTAATATTCATGACTGACACTTTGAAAAATTACAATGAATTAATTTGTAATTTTCTTTTACAAATAACACAAGACTATTCAACCATTCAAAGTTCACTTCTTCATGAAATTGCTACAGTGATAAGTTACCTTTAGCAGCTATTTCAAGTATTTTGTTCAAAAGTTTTATTACCAAAATTCCATTCTGAGCCATTGAATAAAGCATGTGAAAATATGTAGCTAACAAATAGTCTCTTTAGTGGAATATCGAACCTTCAGAACATAATTTCCCAGTCCAGCCAGCAACACAGTTGCAATAAAAGGAACCCTGTGTGTTGATGCAGGAACCTTTCCTGTTGCATGGACTTGATAAGCACTCATCGACATCTGGGGGAAAAAAATGCCAAAATAGAAAAATGAGACAATTTCAAAACAAAACAATCCTATTTTGAAGTTCCATTTATATCCTGCTCTTAACTATAGGGAGGCAGTGGCATAATGGTAATGTCATTGGCTAGCAATGTAGAATTCCAGACCAATGTTCGAGGAACATGAGTTTGAATCCCACTATGGCAGATGGTGAAATTTTAATTAAATAAAATCTGCAATAAAGGTGTAGCTTAAAGGCAACCATGTAACCACTATTGATTGTCCTAAAAACCTATCTGATTCACTCATGTCCTTTAGGAAAGGAAATCTGCTGTCCTTACCTGGTAGTTGCCTTGAGGTAGCCCTCTGTTAATTGGAAATGGACAATAAATGCTGGCCTAGATAGTGATGCTGGCCTAGATTCATTCAATGAATGAATTAAAAAAGAGATATAGGCATTGTTCACACTAATACAATGTCTGTGCACCTGTTCTTGTGTGAGGTATGGTATTGCAAAGAAAATTCCACCCAGGAGGCATGACATGGCATGGTATCAGAATCAAGCTTCATCTTATCTTTAATTTACATTGATGCAAATGTACTAGCTTCCCTCCAGCAGATATTACTGAATAGTGACCAACAACAGTAGGTCTGCTCCCATGATGGCTGAGGTGAATCACCACTACTCATTGAAGAATTTGACTGAAATGAGTTACGCACTCAGGATGATAGGTGTAATGTACCTGTAAGGTTGAAATACTCCCTGGGTAAACCTGGTGAGTAACAACATTTAGTAGGATAAATCCAATTGTATTTTGTATAACCTCTAGTTTTTGATGTTGCTTAAGACCGCAACAATGAAGATAAATCAAAAATCCTGATCAAATATTATCTGGGGTTGTTATTGGGCAGATAAATATTGGCTGACTGTTACATTGATGATATGTAGGTTCTGCTTGGTGTTCTTTAAGGTATCAATTTTCCAACTCCTGAATAGGAGAGAGATCAAACAAAGTATAATTCAATAAGTCATGCAATATTGTATAGAACGTAGTTTGACAATCTAATCTCACATTATTCTTCTTCAGAACTGATTGTAGCTAAGAAAAGGTTGGTATGTGTGCTGAAGATGTGCTGGTGTGGTGGGGGATGGGGTGGGAGTAAACGTCAGGTGGAGATGAAGCCCAGAGTGAGACAGAATAACAGGTGGACAGATAAAGGAATGGGTAAAGGTCAGCTGGTGCTGGTGGGGAGGTGGGGGGAGGGAGGTGGTATCAATAGCTGCTAATTGGGACCTTTAGTAACAGACAATGGGATGGTTGTGGGATCAGCCCATGTGATGATAAGACCTGGTTTGTGGGGTTGGAGTGAGGACATGGGAGAAGGTGCTCAGGCCCTAAAAATATTGAACTCGACATTGAGCCCCAAAGGCTGCATAGTTCCTAAGCGAAAAATAGGATGTGTTCTTCCAGTTTGCACTGAGCTTCACAGCAGCAGGAAATAGGAAGCTCAGGATCATTTTTCAGACAACTATGAACATTGGCGTTCTGCCACTTCAACACACCACCATGATCGCTGGCCAACATCTGTGTCTCCTGCTTGCTCCCCAAGTGGAGAATGAGATGCTGAGCTTCTATTGTCAATCCCATTGTCAGCTACTGATGATCCCAATTAGAGGGTATTGATTCCCCCATACCAACCTTTACCCATTCCTTTGTCTGTTCAACTGTTGTATTCTTTCTCTGGGCTTTATCTCCATCTACAATTTATTCCTTCTCCCACATCTTCAGCATTTATGCCAACCTTTTTTGAAAGAAGGGTCACTGGACCCGAAATGTTAACTCTGACTTCTCTGCACACATGCTGCCAGACCTGCTGAGTTTTGCTAGCAATTTCTGTTTTCGTTTCTGATCTTCAGCATCAGCAGTTTTTTTTTTCTTGTTTTCTTCTGTGCATAAAATAATCTTCATCACATTGATTTCCTTTCCAACCAGTCCAACAACTATGTAATTTAGATTTGATGTCTAAATGATTCTTTCATGCATTACTGTGTGATATTTTTCATTTCCATAATTTAGTGAAATTCAGGCTCACCGTGACAACTTGCTTTGTCTCTTTGATCCAACACATAACCAGAATGACATGAACATTTGTAACTGCCAGGAGTATTCTGACAAGTTTGATTACAGTTGTTGAACTCTGAATCACATTCATTGATTTCTGTGTAAAAATGGAAAGAACAAATACTGTTTAACACCAATATACAGCATAAACTAAGATTGTCTGGGCACTGAAGCCTGACAACACCAACTATACTTTTGGCCCTGATGGTCCAAGAGCTATGGAGACAATGGAGCAGCACAGATTGGAATTGCATGTCAGAACAATGAGGGATCTCTGACAGAATTGAGTTCTTGAGAATTGCCCAGGAAATTGAATTTTCCGGTGTACACTTCGTCCGCATGAGGTCCCTCAAGCCTGCTCCGCCATTCATGGCAGATCCAATATTCCTCATGTCCACTTTCCTGTATTTTCCCTATAATCCTTGATTTACCTACTGATCAAGAATCTATCCATCTCAGCCTTAAATATACACATTATTCTGTCCCCACAACTCTCTCTGGAAAGAAGTTCCAAAGAATCTCAAACCTCTGAGAGAAGAAATTCCTCATTGTCTCAGTCTTAAATTGACACCCCTTTATTGTGAGACAATTTCAAAGCTGGTGGGTGACACTAAACTTGGAAGAATTAATAAACTGTTAGGAGGACAGTGTGAATCTTCATTGATAAGTTACTGGAGTGGTGGAGAGGAGCATGTGAGGTTCAATGCAGAGGAGTGTTACATGACGCACTTTGGTTGGATGAACATTGAAAGACCATATAAATTGAAAGATACAATTCTAAAGGGTGTGCAAGAACAGAAGGACTTGAGTGTATATGTGCACAGATCGTTGAAGGTGGAAGGACGTGGAGAGAGCAGTTAACAAAGCATTCAGTGTCCTTGAAGTAAAAAATCAGAGTTAACGTTTCGGGTCTGGTGACCCTTCCTCAGAACCGGACCCAAAACATTAACTCTGATTTTTCTTCACATTTGCTGCGAGACCTGCTCAACTTTTCCTGCAACTTCTGATTTTGTTCCTGCTTTACAGCATCCACAGTTCTTTTGGTTTTCAATCAGTGTCCTTGGCTTTATTAATAGGTGCTTAGGTACAAGATCATGACGGCGATGTTGAACTTGTCCAACTCATTGTTTGACGTCAGCTGGCGTACTGTGTCCAGTTGTCGGTGTCACAATGTAGAAAAGATGTGAATACATTCGAGACAGTGCAGAAGTGATTTAAGTGATATAAGTGAAATATGGTTCCAGGAGTGAGAAACTTCAGTGTGAGGATAAATTGAAGAAGTGCATAGGCTGGGACTGTTTTCCCTGGAGTATCAAGAGACTGAGGAGTGACCTTCTCCAGGTGTATAAAATTATAAGGGACATAGATAAGGTGAATAGCAAAGGTCTTTTTCCCAGGGTAGGAGAGTTCAAAACTAGAGGGCACAGGTTTATGGTGAGACGGGAAAGATTTAAAAGGGACGTGAGGGACAACTTTTTCACACAGGGTGGTGTGTATGTAGAGTTTAGGACCAGAGGGCAAAATCTCAGAATAACGGGTTCACACATTTAAAACAGAGATGAAGAGGAACTTCTCTCAGGGTAATGAATCTGTGGAAATTTTACCACAGTGGGATGTAGAGACTATGCTGTTAAGTATATTCAAGATTGAGAGTGCCAGATTTTTAAACAGTAAGGGAATCAAGAGTTATGAGGCAAAGGTAGAAAAGTGGAGTTGAGGATTATCAGATCAGCCCATGGTCTAAGTTAATGGTGAAGCAGACTGTGACTGAATGGCTTACTTCTGCTCCTATCTTCCATGAAAATATGCTCGCATTAAGATTCAACAATTGCTTCTTCGAGATAAGTATGGTTCTGACTGTGTTAAGCAATAGACCCAAGAGGCAGAGGGAAGCAAAATAACCAACCCTAGGTTGAACAAATGAAATAAGAATAGAGTGCTTAATTATATTTAAAATGTTTTGTTGAGAAATTCATTGTACCTTGTGTTCTGATTCCTAAGAATCCTTCAGATTTATTTTCAAAACAACTTACTGTCTTTTATAAATTACATTGTGATATTTTTCTTTTCCCTGTACTTGAGTGAAATTCAGACTCACCGTGGCAACTTGCTTTGTCTCCTTGATCCAACAGGTAACCAGATTGACATGAACATTTGTACCCACCAAGAGTATTTTGACAAGTTTGGTTGCAATTGTTTGATGGCAAATTACATTCATTGACATCTGTAATAAAGAGAGAAAAGATGAGTGCGAGTCGACATCTGATTAACTCAGAGTAGGATCCCTCGCACTGATTATTGATCCAGTAATTGGTTCTGACATTGATTTCCTTCGAGGCTTGGATGGGTTGGGATTCAGCACCTGGGGAGTTATGTGAGCATCTGGCTTACAGTCAGGTTAGGGGAAAAAGTTGATTCTTGTGCAGCTCTTAAAAGGCAAGCTTGCAGACAAATTCTTTTGCCAAGATTCAGATGAAGACTTGCATGCCTTGGCTGCCATTTAGAGGCGTGTTGGCAGCCTCCAGTCATTATCAAAAAAAATGTAGAGTCGAGTTTAAAATTGCCTGAAATCATGGCAAAGACATTGTCCTCTGTGCAATCTCTACTCCATCTCTCTGAGTTACACTGAAGATCTAAAGGCACTTCCACTGTGGGTCTTACACTGATTTTGTGTGAACAGGTCACCTCCACCTCTCTCTTCCCTTTGAGGGTGCAAGACACTTGGCCAATCCAGAAACCTGCCAAAGTATCTCTTAAAAACACTCCAGACTGCTTCCAGATACTTTTTAAAAGGAAATAATTTCTTAACAATCACCTTATCGGCATGATGAGTGTCTGGTCCTTTAAATAATGCGTATGCAAAATCCATTTTGCAATGGAGTGGTTAATCTAACTTGGCATCCTAGTGCCACATAAACTGTTTGGATTGTGTGTCAGGAGATTAGCAATAGCATTGATTCAAACCCTGCTTTGTATATGGCCTTCTTCTCACAGAACACTATGTAGGCAGTGTTAAAAGCAGCCTGCAGCTCAATGCACCTCACAAAAGACTTTGTTGTATCACTTTATTTCTTATTTAAAATAAGGAAAAATAATATTAATAATATTAATAATAACCCACCTCTGCAGATTGATTCTGATTCAGCTGAGACGTATCCTCTATTACACTGGCATGTCGGTTGATTGGAGGATGTATCTATGAAACATTTTCCATTTGTACAGCTGAGCGTGCAACTGACACTAGCTGTAATGACAGACACAGAGGAATAGATCAAAAGCTTCATTCCATTTTTATTCCTTGTTAGAATTGTACTTTCTACATTCATGAAATTCTTTTTTTCCCATTGTGTAACAAATTTGCAAGAATTGTTACAGTGCAGAAGCAGAACACCTGCCCATCATGTTCGTACAGGCTGTCAGAATAAGCAACATGACATAAAGTTGTTTTCCTGTCCTTTCCCTCGTTCTATTTAAATCCTTGGCTAACACCCTATTGAATGCCTTAATTGAATCCGTGTCCACTACATTTCCAGAAATTCCACACCCAAACCGCTTGTTGTCTGAAAATGTTTATTTTCTCATCGCAATTATTTAATTTGCAAATAGTTTTAAATCTAAGCTCTCTCATTGTTGATCCTTTAATGAGCAGGAACAGTTTCTCCTGGTCTACTCTGTCCAGATCTTTAATGATTTTGAAAACTTCAAATAAATCTCCTCTTAGCCTCCTCCTCTCTAAGGAAAACAGTCAGAACTTCTCCAATGTATCATTACTGAAATTTCTAATCCCTGGAATGATAGTATGCAATCGTAACATTGATATAAATAGATAAACGTCTTGAATTGATTAGCATGGACGCTAACTAATGTGTATAATGATTGCTTCTTAATGTTAAGCAATAATCTAAATTCTGAAGTTTCACTGATATGTGAAGATTATTTTGTTTTTTTTAAATTAATTTTACATCTTTACATTCCCAGGCTAAACTCTGTTAAACATTAACACAAACATTTTCCATATGGGCTCCATAAGCTCCTTGGTATAAAGATCTGTGCCCTACTGGGGTTTGTGACTGAATAATTGAAAACTGTTGGATGTATGTGCCCACACTGAGGTGAGTCTAATTGTATTAATAGGGAAATCAACCAAGGAAATCACACAATCACAGAATTATTACAGAGCAGATGGAGGCCATTTGGCCCACTTTATGTATACTGTATGCATTTTCTCCCATTCGTACTATAGGAATGCTGGACGCAAGAATTGTCACTGGCATTATTGTAATGGCAATATTAAAGTTTAACTCGGCCAAAATCGAATGGTTTTGACATCCCATTTCAAAAAATATATTTATTTATCAGATTTAGATTGACAGCACAATGCCACTACCACGATATCATGATATCATGAATATTCATTGCAGAATAGAGACGCTGACAAATTAAATTGAAAGACAATAATTAGCCACAAAATTTTGAAAACAAATGAACTTTTCCCATTTACAAAATAAAACAGAAATTGCTCGAAAAATTCAGCAGCTCTTGCAGTAGCTGTGGAGCGAAACCTGAGTAAATATTTAAGGTCCCAAAACCCTTCTTCAGAACTCAA
>NC_063344.1:26107277-26114889 GCF_021869965.1 Rhincodon typus
CTGTTGAGGATGACGTGGTTTCAGATGTGGTTACAGTTGTAGATGGTCCTGTTGATGTACTTTCCTCTGATTTTGAAGGGGATGATGATGTAACTGTTGATGTTAAATTGTAAACAGACAAGTAAGGTATTTGGTCATTTACACTGTCATATCAGATGATGAAGGCGAGCACAAAGGGATAAATAAAAGGATGATCAATGCAAAAATATTTCATCAAAATATTGCATGCAATCTCAATACTAAAGTTGCCAGCAATAATTCTGAAGCATCTGATGTGACTGAAATGGTTTCCCACGAATACATCTTCCATGATGAGGAACATCCTATAGGAATTTCCAAAACATTGCAGGCATTTTGTGAAAGTAATCTGTCATGAGGTCACTTTTATCCATTATTAAGGAAGATAAGCATATGTCTCTGTGAGCAAAGCTGCTTTTTAGCAGCAAACATCAATAAAAGAAGTGATTGGGAGTGCATTGCAAGTTATAGATGGTTCACTTGATATACTTTCCTCTCATTTTGAAGGGGACGATGATGTAACTGTTGATATCCAAATTGTAATCAGAGAAGGAAAACAATTGTTCAGTTGCATCGTGACATCAAATGATGAACATCAGTTCAAAGGGTAAAATAAAATGATGATCAACCAAAAAAGTTTTATCATTAGATATTATGCATGTGGTCTCAATATAAAGTTTACACAATGTATTTTATGATTACTCAGAGGGCTTTTGAAACAATTTTGTTCCTTTTACCATTACAGAGTCGAGGAAATTGTTTCAAGTTCATTGTTCGGTTCTTAGGATATCAGTGAAGCCATTGCTTAGATTTGGTTTTACGTCAAAGATATCATGAAGATTTGTAATTTATTCAGCCAATACTGTTAGCAGGATGGCTAGTTTGTCATGCACAGTGACTCCAACAGCACTACTACAATTCCCAGTCTGGCTGAGTTTACTTTGAAGGTCTAGCCCTTCTTTAACTCTCCCCTCGCCTGAGGAATGGTCATACTCAGATGAAGCTCACCAACATTCAACTGTCTCGAAGGAGTGTGCAGTCCCATGGCCTGCTGGAAGTGTGGTAACTTTAACTTTACTGTTTGATGGCTCGATTGCAATAAATTCTACCTGTTGTTTCTCCTGTTGCGGAAGCTGTCGATGTGATCTCCGAAGTCGTTGCCTCTGTGGAAATGCTTCCTTCAGAGGTTTCAGAAAATGTCACATATTTTAGGAATAAAATATCAATTAAACAGCGTGAAGCTCCCTGCATTTATAAATAGTGCAAAATTGAAAGAGAAACTTGACTGAATTGAAATCAACAGATTGTTTGCTACATTGTTGCCAACATTTATGAAGCATCTGATGTGAGTGAGATGGTTTTCCACGAATAGATCTTCCCTGATACGTAAAGTTCTACATGAATTTCCAATAAATTTCAGGCATTTTGTGAAGGTGCCCGAAGATCAGGTGTGTTTTATTCAGCAGGATTAGAATATGAAGGAGGTGAAAAATTTATCTGTGAGAAAACCTGATTCTTCAGCAGCAAATGTTGATACAAGAGGCGATTTGCGGTGCTTTGCAAGTTGTAGATGGTTTGATGTACCTTCCTCTGATTTAGAAGGGGATGATGATGTAAGTGGTGATGTTAATGTGATCAATGCAAGATATTTCATCAATACACATTATGCATGTGATCTCAATACTAATGCATTTTAGGAATACTTACAGGTGCTTTGAAAAAATTTTGCTCCTTTTAGAGGAATGTCAAAAAAAGTGGTGATTGGTAGTGCATTGCAAGTTGTAGATGAATCAGTTCATGTACTTTTCTCTGGTGTTAAAGGGCATGATGATGTAACTGCTGATGTCCAAAGTGTAATCAGAATAGGAAAGCAATTGTTCAGCTGCATCATAACGTCAAATGATGCAGATCAGTTCAATGGGTTAAATAAATGATGATTAACCTAAAAATATTTCATCAATACATATTATGCAAGTGATCACAAAATTCATTTTATGAATAGTTATCTGACTTTGAAAAAGTTGCTCTTTTTACTATTACAAAATATGGAAAATTATTTGATTCGAATTCGTTGTTCAGTTTTTAGATTATTATAGATTACAGAACCCCACAGCATGGAAAAAGGTCATTCAGTCCAACACGTCCATGACAACCTCTGACAAGCATCCTAAGCTGACCCATTCCCTTGCTCTATCCCTTTATTTCCCATGGCTAATGCAAGTAACATACATATCCCTGAACACTATGGGTAAATCAGCATGGCCAATCCACCTAAGGTGCACAGCTTTGGACTGTGGAAGGAAACTGGATCTCCTGGTGAAAACCCACATGGACACGGGCAGATTGTACAAATGTCCACGCAGACAGTGACTTGAGGCCTGAATCAAACCCAGGTCCGCAGTGCTGTGAGGCAGCAGTGCTAACCACTGAGCCACCATGTTCCCAAGACAACTGTGACGATTATTGTTTGGATTCTGATTTACGATTGGAGATACCATGAAGATTTTTAATTTATTCAGCAAATCCTGTTGACTCGATGGCTGGTTTGCCATGCAAGCAGACTTCAATTGCCCCGGTTAAATTCCCAGACCAGCTGAATTTACAGTGAAGGTCCTGCCTTCTTAAACTCTCCCCTCACCTGAGCTATGGTGATACTCTGATGAAGCTCACCGGTATTCATCTGTCTTTGCTGAGTGAGCAGTACAATGGTCAGCTGGTAGTTTGGTAACTTTAATTTTACTGTTTGATGGATAGAATGTAATAAATTGTACCTGTTGTTTCTGGTGTTGTATAAGCAGTAGCATTAACCTCAGAAGTAATTGCCTCTGTGGAATTGCTAGTGTTGGAGATCTCAGAAGATGTCATATTTCCTAAGAATTAAACATCAATGAAACAGTGTAAAGCTCCATTCGTTCATAAACTGAGCAAAATTAAACAAAAAGCTTCACTGAATTGAAATCAAACAGATTGATTACTGTATTCTTGCAAACAAAAATGATGAAGCATCTGATGTGAGAGATGGTTTTCAACAAACAGATCTTCTGTGATAAGTAAGGTTCTTTATGAATTTAGAAAAACATTCAGGCATTTTGAGAAAGTGACCACATTGTTGGGTAGATACCAGCGTTGTTACCATAATGGAACAGCTTGACTAGAGGAGTGGCAAGTTCTGGAGCACAAATCTTCAGTACTATTGCTGGAATATTGTCAGGGCCCATAGACTTTGCAGTATCCCATGTCTTCAACCATTTTTTGATATCATGTGGAGTGAATCAAGTTGGCTGAAGACTGGTATCTGTAATGCTGGGGACCACTGGAGGAGGCCGAGATGGATCATCCACTCAGCACTTCTGGCTGAAGATTGCTGCGAAAACCTCAGCCTTATCTATTGCACTGATGTTCTGGGCTCTTCCAGCATTGAGGATGGGATATTTGTGCAGCCTCCTCCTCTCGTAAATTGTTAAATTTTCTACCACTATTCACGATTGGATGTGCCAGGACTGCAGAGCTTAGATCTGATCCACTGGCTATGGGATCACTTATCTCTGTCTGTCACTTGCTGCTTATGCTGTTTGGATTGCAAGTAGTCTTGTTTGGTGCACATGAATTTCCAATAAATGTCAGGCATTTTGGGAAGGTGACCTATTATGAGAAGAGTTTTATTAAGAAAGACAAGAATATGAAGGAGGATAACAATATTGTGTGCATGAGCAAAACTATCATTTTAACATCAAATGTCGTTAGAAGAAGTGATTGGTAGTGCGTTGCAAGTTATGGATAGTTCCGGTGAAGTACTTTGATGGTGAAGAGGATAATGATCTAACTGTTGATGTTAAAATTGAAATCAGAGAAGGAAACTGAACAGTTGCCACAGTTAAATCAAATGATAAGAATTGGTTCAAAGGGTTACATGAAAAGATGATCAACACAAAAATATTTCAGCAATACATGTTATGAACATGATCTCCACACTAAAGTGTACACAATGCATTTTATGAAAAGTTACATGGGTTTGATTCAACAAATATGCTGATTTCAACATCACACATTATGCAAAATTGTTTGTATCAAATTCTTTGAAGGGATTTTCAGACATTTTTGAAGATCATGAAATGGATTCTGATTTATGATAGGAGACACTATGAAGATTTATAATTTATTCAGTCCATACTGTTACCTCAATGGCTATCTTGCCATCCAAACTGACTCCAAAACCCTGGGTTCAATTCCCAGACTACCTAAATTTATTATAAAAGTCCTGTCTTTTTTAATTCTCCACTTGTCAGAGCTATGGTGATAGTTAGGTGTCTCTCACCAATATTCATCCGCCTCTAATGGCTGTGCAGCACTATGGTCTGCTGGTACTGTGGTAATTCTCACTTTACTGTTTGATGGATTGACTGCAATAAAATCACAATGGAACTGTGTAAAACTCATTACTTGTGCAAAATTTGGGAATACAGTCCACTGAATTGAAATTGAACAGATTGATGACTGCATTGTTGCCAACAACATTTATGGAGTATCTGATGTGTGATTTTTTTGTTTCAAAGTCATTGTTCCGATTTTATGACAACATTGAAGATCATTGTTTGGATTTTGATTTATGACAGGAGATACCATGAAGATTTATAGTTTATTCAGTCCATACTGTTGGCTCAATGTCTGGTTTGCCATCCAACCTGGCTCCAAAAGCAAACTGATGACTGTATTGTTGCCAACAATGTTTATGGAGCAGCTGATGTGTGATGAGATGGTTTGCCACAAATATATCTTCCATGATATGTAAGGTTGCACGTGAATTTCCAATAAACTTCAAGCATTTTGTGAAGGTAAGCAATTATGATAGGAGTTTTATGCGGAAGGACACAAATATTAAGGAGGATAAAACATTGTCTGTGTCAGCAAAACTGTTACTTTTACAGCAACTATTGATAGAAGTAGTATTTGGTAGTGCATTGCAAGTTGTCAATGGTTCTGTTGATGTACTTTCCTCTGATGTTAAATAGGATGATGATCTAACTGTTGATGTTAAATTTGTAATCAGAGAAGGAAAGCTATTATTCAGTTGCATAGTTACATCAAATGATGAGGATCAGTCCAAAGGGTTAAAGAAATGAATGATCAACACAAAAATATTTCATGAATACATATTATGCTCATAATCTGAACACTAAAGTGTAACAATACCTTATAGAAATCATTACTGGCCTCCTTTTTAAAAAAAAAATGCTCATTTTACCATTGCAGAGTGTAGCAAGTTGTATGTTTTTCAGACAACTTTGAAGATCATTGTTTGGATTTTTATTCATGATAAAAGATACCATGAAGATTTGTAATTTATTCAGTCCACACTGTTGGCTCATTGACTCCAACAGCCCGGGTTCCATTCTCAGACTGGCTGAGTTTCCTGTGACGGTCCCGCCTTCTTAAACTCTCCCCTCACCTGAGGGATGGTCATTCTCAAATGAAGCTCACCAACATTCATCTGTCTCAAATGGGTAGGCAGCACTATGGTCTGCTGGAAGTATGGTGACCTTAACTCTTCTGTTTGATGGCTAGATTGCAGTAAACAATACCTGTTGTTTCTGAGGTTGTAGATGCTGCAGAAGTAATCTCAGAAGTGGTAGCTTCTGTGGAATTGCTTCCTTTGGAGGTCCCAGACAATGTCACATATTCTATTCCACACCTCTGAAGCAAATGGGACTTCAGCCAGGATTTCCTAGCTCAGAGGTAGGGGCAATACTATTATGTCACAAGAGCCCTGCTGGGCTAAGTTCAATATTTTTCTAATCAGCCTGTTCAGTGACTTTATTACACATGTCTGGAACAGGTGTGACTCAAATTTAAGTCTCCTGGCTCAAAGATTTCGACACAAGAACTCTGAGCCTAGATAAGTCAAACATTTTTAATCAACTTATTCAAAGATGTAATGACACTGTCCTATAGTTTTCAGCTGAAATGAATGAGATGCTTATGGCTTCCACTCATGGAACGTCCATGACAAATGATGTGCGGCACCAAGTTTCAGCAAAGTTTGAATTTTTGTCAAAGTGGTCTTTCTGAGACTACTTTTTAAGAAAAATAAGAATATGTTTGTATAAACTTATTGTTTCTGTTCAGCAATTAAATATTGATTGAAGAAGTGACTGTGAGTGTTGCGACAAGAAGAACAATTACTTCTGTGGTTTCCGAGTTTCAATTCATTCTATGAGACATGAAAACTAAGTTTGAAAATATCCAAGATGTTCAAGCGTGTTGATCTTGTCACCGATGTGCTTAATATTGATCGCTGAATTGATACTATGGAATTGAAAATGGAAGAGTGTACACACAGACTGAATTTTGAAACATAGATTTCTTTACAATTTTTAAGTGTACTGAGCCAGAAATTACGATTACTATCAGAGCAGATTCGACAGACAGTAATCCTCATTAAAATTATCCACTTACCTGTCAGTGACTTTTTCAGGCTAGATTTAAAATCTTGCCCATCTCAAATGTGTCCATCAAAGCAAACCTGGGAGAAACCCACTTCGTGCAGGAATAGCTTTGCAGACCAAAACACACCCCTTTTTAATGTCATTTACTGTCATATTTGAAGTATTAATGGTCACAAAGACACTTTGACAATGACTGAGGGAAGTTAAGTGTCTGAGTTAAGTGAGGGGGGAGGGTGGAATATGGATGCGTAGTGTGTTGCACAGCAGGTGGTTAGGAATTTTACATGTTGCAGTTTTGGGAGGAACAGGGCAGGGTCCATAGAATTCTTCAGATAGCCTTCGGACTGGGCTTCCACCCATCTTCTGAGTGGGATCCTCCTGTCAGGGAGGCAATGGCCTAGTGGTGTTATCACTGGACTGTTAATCCAGAGATTCAGGTAATGTTCTGGGGACCAGGGTTTGAATCCTGCCATGGGCAGAAGGTGGAATTTGAATTCAATTAAAACCCGGAATTAAGAGTCTAATGATGACCGCGAATCCATTGTCGATTGTCAGGAAAAACCCATCAGGTTCACTAATGTCCTTTGGGTTTGGAAACTGCCATCCTTACCTGGTCTGGCCTACATGTGACTCCAGACCAACAGTAATGTGGTTGACTTTAACTGCCCTCTGGGCAATTAGGTATGGGCAATAAACCCTGGCCTGGCCAGTGATGCCCTCATCATCTGAAGGCATTAAACACAAGTCTAGCCTTCCTGGCCTCATCCCAGTTGAGCTTGAAGGTTGAGACAACAAGGTGCAGAGCTGGATGAACACAGCAGGCCAAGCAGCATCATAGGAGCAGGAAGGCTGACGTTTTGGGCCTAGACCCTTCATCAGAAATGGGGGAGGGAAAGGGGGTTCTGAAATAAATAGGGAGAGAGGGGGAGGCGGATAGAAGATGGATAGAGGAGAAGATAGGTGGAGAGGAAACAGACAGGTCGAAGAGGCGGGGATGGAGCCAGTAAAGGTGAGTGTAGGTGGGGAGTTAGGGAGGGGATAGGTCAGTCCAGGGAGGACAGACAGGTCAAGGGGGCAGGATGAGGTTAGTAGGTAGGAGATGGGGGTGTGGCTTGAGGTGGGAGGAGGGGATAGGTGGGAGGAAGAACAGG
>NC_063344.1:26114989-26142765 GCF_021869965.1 Rhincodon typus
AGGGAGGCGGGGACGAGCTAGACTGGTTTTGGGATGCGGTAGGGGGAGGGGAGATTTTGAAGCTTGTGAAATCCACATTGATACCATTGGGCTGCAGGGTTCCCAAGCGAAATATGAGTTGCTGTTCCTGCAACCTTCAGGTGGCATCGTTGTGGCACTGCAGGAGGCCCAGGATGGACATGTCGTCTGAGGAATGGGAGGGGGAGTTGAAATGGTTCGCGACTGGAAGGTGCAGTTGTTTATTGCGAACCGAGCGTAGGTGTTCTGCAAAGCGGTCCCCAAGCCTCCGCTTGGTTTCCCTGATGTAGAGGAGGCCACAACGGGTACAGCGGATGCAGTATACCACATTGGCAGATGTGCAGGTGAACATCTGCTTGATGTGGAAAGTCTTCTTGGGGCCTGGGATGGGGGTGAGGGAGGAGGTATGGGGGCAGGTGTAGCACTTCTTCAAAATCTCCCCTCCCCCTACCGCATCCCAAAACCAGCCCAGCTCGTCCCCTCCTCCCTAACCTGTTCTTCCTCCCACCTATCCCCTCCTCCCACCTCAAGCCGCACCCCCATCTCCTACCTACTAACCTCAACTCGCCCCCTTGACCTGTCCGTCCTCCCTGGACTGACCTATCCCCTCCCCAACTCCCCACCTACACTCACCTTTACTGGCTCCATCCCCGCCTCTTCGACCTGTCTGTTTCCTCTCCACCTATCTTCTCCTCTATCCATCTTCTATCCGCCTCCCCCTCTCTCCCTATTTATTTCAGAACCCCCTTTCCCTCCCCCATTTCTGATGATGGGTCTAGGCCCGAAACGTCAGCCTTCCTGCTCCTCTGATGCTGCTTGGCGTGCTGTGTTCATCCAGCTCTGCACCTTGTTGTCTCGGATTCTCCAGCATCTGCAGTTCCTACTATCTCTGAGCTTGAAGGTTGCCCATTGGCAATCAGGTTGTATTATGTAACCTGTCATTTTACTTGAAGCTAAAGTGGTTGAACCATTGTTTCAGTTGCACGTGCTTCTGATTATGTCCTACCAGTTCTGTGCAATATTAATGAAAAGAATGAACCAGAGTTTTGGGGAGACGAGAAGAAAAGGTTATGTAAAATGGTTCCATGGATGAGGAATTTCAGTAATGTGAACAGACTTTCTTAACTGTGTAAAGGCTAAGAATAGACTTGCTATAGATGCTTAAATGATGGAATATTTAATTCGAATAAATACAGCAAAACTGTTTCCAAGGCTGAATGAAGTAAAGAGTGAAGGTTAAAGCTTTTGGTAAAAGAATCAGAAGCAACAACAGAAAAGTCTTTTTGATGCCTCAAGTGGTTAGGGTGTAAAATGTATTGCTTGATAGAATGGTAAATACCGATTCAATAGTAACCATCAATAGGGAAAATTAGGCAAATAAATTGCTAGGTCATGGATTATAATAGGCAAGTAGGACTAAAGAAGTTGTATTGACTTGAAATGTTAACTCTGTTTCTCTCTCCACAGATGCTACCAGACCTGCTGAGTTTCTCCAGCTTTGATATGTGTTTGAGCCAGCCACATTTTTTTTTTGACTTGGAAAACACAATCTGTTCAATAATTATGGCAAAACTGATGGATTGTAAGCAGAAACGTAATGTTTTATAACTAAATGCGAGTCAACATGAAAACAAGTGATCGTCTTTACTTAAAATTACATAGTACTGGTGTCATCAGCACCAATGCCACTTGATTGCCTCTGGCCTGCAACGATGTGTGCATCACATCGATATTATGTTAATATGACTAGTGAATCAATTTCTTCTGGTGCTGTCACTAGTCTCTTTCAGTTCAAATGCTATACTTGAATCCTGATTTATATATACAGTTTCTAGGTTGTATTCTCTGCTTGAGTTTACGCCATTCACAAAGCATTCATTGCTTTAACAATTTTTTGTCTGAAAGAAGTGCTCCTAAACTCCATTCAACTCTCTTGGTCACAATTCTAAATTTATAGCCCCTATTCCAAAACTAGAGGAAATACGCTAAGAAATTTTAATTCTGTCCTCCTGGTTGAAACAGGGCATGAACAGAATTATCTATGCGGGCCCATAAAACAAATCTGCAGAAACGATAGCTATACTTTTGTTGTCTGACTGAAACTTACTTACATCAGAGCACTTTTGCTGCATATGATAAAAATAATTTGGTACAGAGATGTATGAATAAACCAAAGGAGATGTAAGGATGTTATCCCAAGTGGAAAAGGCACTACAATCAGCAGTTGAAGTCATGATAGAAAAGGGAAGGTAATAGCTGATTGTTGCTTTAGGTATCAATAAGAGAAGATTGCATCTTGGTTTCTTGTGCATTTAATCTGATATCTGGATACCTTATCATGGCTTTACTAATGACTATGTCTTTACTGTTGAAATAGTGGACATGTTGGATCTCATACATTGAGAACTGTAACTTTGGCGAGAACTTTGCTGAGGCATTGAGGGTTTCACCTGCTGGCTGCATAAAAGACGGGAAGGAGACAGCCTGCCTCCTTTTGTGAAGGGCCCCCAAAATCAGGCAGTGGTGAGCCACTGGTGGGCCTTCCCCTGGGTCAAAGCCCAGGAGGCATATACCTCAGCTCCTGAGAGATACTGGCCAGTCAGACACTGGCAGCTTTTGTGCTCAGCATAACTTCAAGGGCAGCAGCACAAACACTGTACCAAAGTTTCAAGGTTCCAGAACAACCCAGGCCACAGGTAAGTAATGTTCAAGCATTGGTTTTGTAGGGTAGGGTTCATGGAGAGAGAGGTGCAAAGGGATTGGCAGGAAGGGTTGGGTTTCAACTTGTCCCCTTGCCAATATCCAGTCCTTCAATTAGGTACAGAATGTTACTGATTGAGAGACACCGCCTCCAGACCCTGGAGATAATGATCTACCCACAGTTTTATCTGCTATGCATGTCACATGGTGACAACTCCTCCCCATATCACCTCCACACTCCCCACCATGCACATCACATGGTGACAAGCCCTCACCCACATTAATACCAACAGAGGTGGGATAAAGCCTTTCAGTGGTTATTAATTGCTCAACCAAGACTCTCTATTTGTTCTGGACAGGAGGTTGGCAGGGTTCAGGGACATATGAAATAGAAACAGAAGTAGATCATTGACCCTTCAAGCCTGCTCCACTGTTTCATAAGATCATGGCTGATCAGTTTGTGTTTTAAATTCTGCTTTTCAATTAATGTTTTGAGTCCGGTGACTCCTCATAGGAACCTGCTTCCAAAGATAAGTCTACAGGTGTGAAGCTGGAAAAGCACAGTAGATGTGACAACATCCAAGGAGCAGGAAAGTCAATGCTTTGGGCCGAAATCCTTCTTCAGGACTGGGAAGGGGGAGGTGAGCCCAGAAGTAAATAGAGGGGTGGGGTGAGGGGAATAGTAGGAGAGATGGAAATAGGTGGATGCAAGTGGAGGATTATTGTGATTGTTCCATGAGAAGGGTGGAGCGTAACTGTATCTGTTGCTTGTGATGTGGTCTCCTCAACACCAGGGAGACCAAAGGCAGATTCGAGGATTGATTTGTGCACCATCTGCGCTCTGCATGCACCAACCAACCCGACATTCTGGTCGCCATCCACTTTAACTCCCCCTCCCACTCCTCTGGTAACATGTCTATCCTTGGCCTCCCCCAGTGTCAGAGTGAGGCCAAATGTAAACTGGAGGCACAACACCTCATATTTTGCCTTGGGAGCTTACAGCCTAATGGCCTGACAGGCCACCCTGATCACGTACCACCCCACCAACTCCCGGAACCAATGCATTATCCTCCAACATTTCTGCCACCTACAATCAGATCCCACCACCAAAAAGATATTTCCCTCCCCACCCCTACTGGCTTTCTGTAGGGACCATTGATTCCGTGGTTCCCTTGTCAGCTCTACACTCCCGGTACCTTTCCCTGCAACTGCAGGAGGTGCTACACCTACCCCCACACCTCCCCTCTCACCCCCGTCCAAGACCCCAAACAATCCTTCCAGATCCAGCAGAGATTCACCGACACTTCATGTATTGCATCTGTTGCCCCTGATATGATCTCCTCTATATCGGGGAAACCAAACACAGAATTGGGGACCGGTTCGTGAAGCATAAGTGCTCTGCACGCAACAACCAACCCAACCTTCTGGTTGCCATCCATTTTAATTCCCCCGCCAACCCCCCTGACAACATGTCCAGCCTTGGCCTCCTCCACTGTCAGAATGAGGTCAAATGTAAACTGGAGGAACAACATCTGATATTTCACCCTGGAAGCTTACAGCGCAATGGCCTTAACATTGACTTCACCAGCTTCAAAATTCCTTCACCTCCAGCCTTATGCCATGTCCAGCCCCCGCCCCTCCTATCCATCTTCACACTCACATATCTAGTCTACCTTTCCCATGGACTGCTCACAATAACCCCCGACCTGCATCCACCTATCACCATCTCTCCTACCATTCCTCCAGCCCACCCCCTTTCTCTATTTTCTTCAGGGCTCCCCCCCCTTCCCCGCCCTCAGTCCTGACAAAGGGTCTCGGCCCAAAACTTTGACTTCCCTCCTCCTCAGATGCTATCTGACCTGCTGTGCTTTTCCAGCCTCACACCTATAGACTCTGGCTTGTAGCATGTGCAGTCCTTATTGTCTCCAAAGATCAGTCATTGAACTTGAACTTTCTCTCTCCACATTTTTATTACATCTTGAGACTCACACATTTACTTTGAAACCTTTTGTTCAACCTGTTGCTGAAGTCCATTGTTTTCTATCATCTCCTTTTCTTTACTGTGCTTCACTGTTTATAAATTCTTTTGACTCCTTGCACTTCTTTGTCATCTACTATACTTGTTGGGGCAATTCTCTTTATATCAGAACCTTAGCAGCGACTTCTTTGCACTTTGTCCTGGTAAAGAAAAGGAGCTAACAGCCAGGTTTCTCAGTAACATTTATCAGGTTTCACAGAGAGGTTTTACAAACGCATATGCCTGGAAAATAAAAGTGAAACAATATAATTTTCCAAAATTTCAATTGGAAGAAATGTTGCTGGACAGGTTTTTCCACCCCTCCCGTCTCTATTCACACACGCAATTGTGCTTCATTCCATCTGAGCTAAAGTAATTATGTCCACAGCATTTCACATATACTTTTGATTGACTAGGCATATTGAAAGAAAACTCCAGCCAAAGGCAGAAAGGTAAGATTTAAAAGAAATAAAAACAAAAGGGTTTTTGAGATCTAATATTCCTAGGTAATGTTCCAGCCAATACATCAGAATAACTATTATTTTCTTCTTTCATAGCATTTACATTTAAAATAATAATGTTCAGATAAGGCATGCATTTCTCACCATAAATTTTATGCCAGCCCACCAGCATATTAGACACATAATGTCAAAGGCACACAGCAGGTCGGGCAGCATCAGGGGAGCAGGAGAGTCAATGTTTCGGGTCAGTCCTGTTGAAGGGTCCTGAACTGAAACATCAACTCTCCTGCTCCTCTGATGGTTCCTGACCTGTTGTGTTCCCCCAGTTTGACACTGTGTTGTCTCTGACTCCAGCAACTGCAGCTCTTGCTACGTCCTCTATTAGATAGATGAACTATACATGATAGATTCAGTGGTTGTACCTATGTTGGATAAAAATTTCAGAATTAGGAATCATAAGGAATTGCCATTAATTAATCTTTGGGTGGATACTCATCACAGGTTCCCTTCCCCTTAGTTTTGTTGCTTCTCGCTTTGGTATTTCTGCTTAGCCATCCAGGCTTTATGTTTTATTTCAGATCACCAAAGGATCATGTTATTAGAAAATTAGGCAAAAATGGAAAGCTAGAACACATGGGGAGTCTATCTGCGACGACCTTCTTAATCCAACATGATGCGTGATTGTAAGCCCATGAGACGTAGCAGTAGAAGTGTACCATTCAGCCCATCGTGTTTGCTAGTTAACTTTCCTGACGTACTGCCATCACCCTTGATTCCCTTTATGATTAGAAATCTGTCTACTCCAGCTTTGAATATACTTAATTATGCAGCCTTGGCTAATAATATAATATCAGATTTTGTTTCCAATAAACTAATCTGGTTAAAACTGGCCTCCAGTTGCCCTTAAAACTGTGCATACAACTTGAGGGTCTGTGCCATAGAAAATGGTTGAGGCCAAAATATTGAATCTTTTCAAGAAGGAAACAGATATAGTTCTTACAACTAAATTAGTCAATGGGTATGGAGCGAAAGTGGGAACAGGGTACTTAACTGATGATGACCCATGATCATATTGAATCACAGAGAAGGGTCAAATGGCCAAATGACTTATTCCTACTCCACTTTCTAAGGTTCTATGTTTTTAGGTTATGGCTGCTATGATTTATCTGGCAACTCACTTTTAGTGGTCGGAAAGATCTTTCTTATTTCTACTTGTCAATCATAACATTTTGTCTCACTCAGAGATAGTAAGAACTGCCGATGCTGGAGTCAGAGATAACACAGTGTGGAGCTTGAAGGAACACTGCAGGCCAGGCAGCATCAGAGGAACAGGAAAGTTGATGTTTCGGGTTGGGACCCTTCTTCAGAAATGGGGGATGGGGAAGGGAGCTCTGAACTAGAGAGAGGAGGGGTGGGGCTGGGGAAGGTAGGCGGGATGGTGATAGGTGAGTGCAGGTAGGCAGTGGTGGGGATCAGTCAGTGAGGTAGGAGGAGCAGATAGGTGGGAGAGAAGATGGATGGGTTGTGTCAGGTCAAGGAGGCAGGGATGAGAGGGAGGGTTGATCATGGGATGAGGCTGGAGGTGGGGAGATTTTGAAACTGGTAAAGTCCACATTGAGACCATTGGGCTGTAGGCTCCCAAGGCAGAATATGAGGTGCTGCTCCTCCAGTTTGCGGGTGGTGTCATTGTGACAGTGGAGGAGGCCCAGGATGGACATGTCGCCCAGGGAGTGGGAGGGGGAGTTAAGATGGTTCGCAACTGGAAGGTGTTGTCGTTTGTGCTCTACAAAGCAGTCTCCGAGCCTTCGCTTGGTCTCACTGATGTAGAGGAGGCAACATCGGGAGCAGCGGATGCAATAGAACACATTGACAGATGTGCAGGTGAACCTCTGTCTGATGTGGAAGGTGTTTTTGGTTCCTTGGATGGAAGTGAGGGGGGAGGTGTAGGGGCAGGTGTAGCACTTCCTGCGGTTGCAGGGAAAGGTGCCGTGGGTGGTGGTGCTAGTGGGGAGGGTGGAGTGGATGAGGGAGTCACAGAGAGAGCAGTCCCTACAAAAGGCAGATAAGGGTAGGGAGGGAAATATATCTTTGGTTGTGGGGTCAGATTGCAGGTGATGGAAGTGGCGGAGAATGACATATTGAATCCGGAGGTTAGTGGGGTGATGTGTGAGGACAAGGGGGATTCTGTCTTTGTTTATGTTGCGGGGAGGGAATGTGAGGGCAGAGGTGTGGGAAACGCAAGAGATACGTCGAGGGCATTTTTGACCACCGAAGGGGGGGATGTTGCGGTCCTTGAAATAAGAGGACATCTGGGATGTTCGGGAGTGGAACGCCTCATCTTGGGAGCAGACGCAGTGGAGGCAGAGGAATTGGGAGTAGGGGATTGCATTCTTACAGGAAGGGTGAGAGGAGGTGTAGTCTAGGTAGCTGTGTAACAATTTGTCTGTTTGTATTACTTAATAATGCTCTAAATATCTAATTAGTTCCTTTGTAAGGATGAGAATTTGTGCAGCCTGATCATTAGTACATACTTTTTAGCCATCTACAGACAAGAAAGTTAATGACAATATCCATCAGTTTTCTTTGGCAGTACTTTCTCAGACTATAACCTCTATCACCTGGGGCAACACCCAGGAGCACCACTACTTGCATATTCTCTTCATTTGACAATAGGTAGTTGTTATCCTGGAACTCCCTAACCAACAACATGTGAGTGTACTTACAGACAGGCTGCAGAGGTTTAAGGAGACAGCTCCCCTCCAGCTTAGGATAGAACTCCTAAGCCCATTTGGCCCATTGAGTCCATACTGACTCTCTGAAAGGCATCCTACCCAATCCCTGTAGCCCTGCATTTCACATGGCTAATCCACTCAACGTACACATCCCTAGTTACTACAGGCAATTTAGCATGACCAATCCACCTAACCTGCACATTTTTGGACTGTGGGAGGAAACCAAAGCACTCTCAGGAAACCTATGCAGACACAGGGAGAATGTGCAAACTCCATACAGACAGTTGCCTGAGGCTGGAATTGAACCTGGGTCTCTGGTACTGTGAGGCAGCAGTGCTAACCACTGAGCCACCATGCTGTCCCAAACCACTTTCCTTAAATCACTATTTTAATTTGTAAGTATTGGGTTCACTCTTCTTCAACAACTAATTCTGGTTACATACATCATGGGGCAGCATGGTGGCTCAGCAGTTAGCACTGCTGCCTCACAGCACTAAGGACCTGGGTTCAATTCCACCCTCAGGCAACTGTCTGTGTGGAGTTTGCAGATTCTCCCCATGTCTGCATGGGCTTGCTCCAGTTTCCTCCCACAGTCCAAAGATGGCTAGGTGGATTGGCCATTTTAAATTGCCTGTAGTGTGCAGGGATGTGTAGATTAGGTTGGTTATTGGGGAATGGGTCTGGGTGGGATACTCTGAGTGTCAGTGTGGACTTGTTGGGCCTGTTTCCACACTGTCAAGATTCTATGATATCACATTTTCACAATCTTGTTCTAAATCTCTTGAGAGACTGGAAAAGCTGAGGTGTTGCTATTAGACCAAAGAGAATTGAGAGGTTAAACTGTAGTATTCAGAATTACAGTATGGTAGATGCTGACAAACTTTCCATTGAAGGATTGAGGACAAATATTTTGCTCTGAGCTAATGTCACTTAAAAGTAAAGTAATGGCTACACCCATTGACTGTTTTGAGTTATTGCTGTGTACAAATTAGCTGCAACTCTTTACATTTGTAATGACTGTAATGACTGTGCTTCAAAGGTAATTAATTGCCTGAGAAATGAATTGGGACATCTGAGGACATGATAAGGAGATATGTAAAGCAAATCTGGCAAGAGACATATATTTGCATGGGCTTCTCCAGACAGTTAGGGGTTTGTAATAAATACTGGCCTTGCCAGTGGTTCTTACTTCCCATGAATATATAATCCACAATTTTCAATATTTTTGCACAGCCCCAATACGTAATTTGTAATGTAATTGAATTGCTGTATTAAAATTGTACTTTGACATGTTATCCCTTCCAGGATAATTACAAGTACTGAAATGCTCTTCAAATTGAAATGGGGCAGTTAATTGCATACTAAAGTGCAAAATGCTGGTTAGCCAATCAAATCCAGGTGAAAAGTATTCTGGACAATCACTCACCCCAACTGTTCTGGAGATCACAATCTCCAACTTCATCAAAGCCCAACCCCGACCAACCGCCTCTACGATCACTTCAAAATCCACAAACAGGACTGCCCTAGTATATTCATTGGCATGTTGTGCTCCACAGGAATGATCCTATCTTTCTCTATTTTTTCTTCCCTGTTTCTAATTTCATATGCAAGTCTTCTAACACCCTATGCCAGTTTAACATATCCTCATTTTCTGGTCCTAGTTGTCTTCTCGACCTAACTGTCCATACATCCCCATTCTCTGCAATTTGATCTCACAACAGGATGCCCTTACTATTGACAAACTTACTATTTCTCTAATAAGCAAAATGCAATGACTCCACATCCATTGTCAGCCTGGTTGGACATATTCTTATATGTAAGAAATTCTCCTTTAACCCATCTCACTTTTTCTACATATAAGCTGTTGCCAAGGAAAGCAATAATGGCCATCGTCATAAAGTCATAGAGCTGTACAACATCGAAACAGTCACTTCCATGCTGACCAGATATCCTAAATAAATCTAGTCCCATGTGCCAGTATTTGGCCCATGTCCCTCTAAACCCTTCCTATTCATACACCCATCCAGATGCCTTTTAAATATTGTAATTGTACCAGTCCCCACCACTTCCTGTGGCAGCTCATTCCACTTATGCGTGAATAAGTTGCCCCTTAAGTCCCTTTTAAATCTTTCCCCTCTTACCTTACATCTATGCCCTCTAGTTTTGGATTCACCCACCCCAGGGAAAAGACCTTGTCTATTTATTCTAAACATGCCCTTCATGATTTTATAAACCTGTATAAGGTTACCACTCAGCCTCTGACGCTCCAGGAAAAATAGCCCCAGTCTATTCAGCCTCTCCCTATAGCTCAAACACTCCAACCTTGGCAACATCCTTGTAAATCTTTTCTGAACCCTTTCAAGTTTCCCAACATCCTTCCCCTAGCAGGGAGACCAAAATTGCATGCAGTATTCCAATAGTGGCCTAATCAATGTCCTGAACAGCTGCGACATGATCTCCCAACTGACCAATAAAGGCAAGCATACTAAACACTTATCATATCCTATCTACCTGCGACTCCACTTTCAAGGAACTATGAACCTCCACTTCAAGGTCTCTTTGCTCAGCAACACTTCCCAGGATTATACCATTAAGTGTATATGTCCTGCCCTGATTTGCCTTTCCAAAATGCAGCACCTCACATTTACCTAAATTAAACTCCATCTGCCACACCTCAGTCCATTGGCCCATCTGATCATCATCCTGTTGTACTCTGAGGTAACCTTCTTCGCTGTCCAGTACAGCTTCAATTTTGGCGTCATCTGCAAACTTACTAACCATACCTCCTATGTTCACATCTAAACCATTTATAGGTGCCTGCCTTTTCATGGGAAATGTAAGTAGGCAGGAGTCTGACCTGCAGGCATATGGATCACTGAATCGCACTCCCACCTTTCGAAGATGTTGGATAATGTGTCTTGCTTCCAGTTATAGAGTCATACAGCACAGAACAGGCCCTTTGGCCCAACCTGTCCATGCTGACCAGGTTTCCTAAACTGAACTCGTCCCATTTGCCTGCATTTGCCCCATATCTCTCTAAACTTTTCCTACTAATGTACCTGTCCAAATGTCTTTTAAATGTTGTAATTCTATCCGCCTCTACCACTTTGTCTCAGCTTGTTCCATATAATCACCACCCTCCCTTCCTCAAATTCCCTGCCTCTGTTTCTGAAAATAGGTTATCAGCCAATATTCACTGCAAGTCCACCAATTCCCACAGCTAATTTTGATTGCCTTTCTTCCAATCCCATTTCCTGCAAAGACTATTCCAATCTCCCAGTTTCTGTCCGTTCTCACAATGCCACTGTCCACACCATAACTTTGATATGTCCTCCTTTATCCTTATCTTGGCATTTCTCCTGTCATGGTCAATAGGGCCCAGGACTGGGTCTGTTTCAATTCCTCCATATCTGATCTCATCCCTTCCTTTACTACACATTAGATTGTTTCTTCCCCTTACCTCCCACCCCACCACAGCTTCTACATTCAATGAATTATCCTCTGCCATTTCCACCACATCTAGAATGGCATTCTGACAAACAAAGTCATCCATTTCCCTCTCCTTTCAGCATTCCAAGGAAATTGTTCTCTCTCTGACATTTTGGTCCATTCCTCAATCATCCTGTCATTTTCCCTTCCCATTGTATTTTCCCAACATCTGCCCTTTTATCTCTGTCCTCTTCTCCCAAGGCCTGAAACATTCTTTCCAGGTGAAACCGAGTTGTATTTCTAAGCTTGTTTTTTGCTTGTTTTTACCTTATTTGTATAATTTGCATTTTCTTTTCAATTTAATATTCAGTATTCACTGTTTAAAATGCAGTTCCCTCCACATTAGGGAGACCAACGTAGATTTGGTGACAAAGGAGTGTATGCTTCCAATGCACAACGCTGGAAGCCGTTTACTTGTGTGTGGAGTTGCCAGTAGACTCCATGCACATGAACAGCAGTGATAATACTCCAACTGAAGTTTGATCAGTAATTCAAAAAGGTGCTATATATCTTCCCTGTTTTTGTATTGCAGTCCCAGTTCTGGTGTCTTCCTTTGCTGCATTTAAGGCATTAGATGGAGTACTGTACATGCATGCACAGAATTAGCGTGTATTTTCAGATTGCAACACTGATACAATGGGGAGATATATTGGGGAGAGGGCTGAATGTCAGTTCAAGGGGCCTTTGGGCAGAGGGCTGAGGGTCACGTCCATGGGTCAATGGGCAGACAGGTGGGGGTCAGATCTAGAGCCTAAATTTTAGTTGTCCCACGATCAGTCTGTCATGTATCCAACCAGCAGGCACTTTGATGGCAGACCATATGTCGTTCACTTGATTCAAACTTTGAAGTGCACACTGAGTTAGAAACCAGAAACATGGCTGCACTGTAAAAACAATGGAAGATATGCAGAATGTTTCTAAATTTCTGATCAGATGGAGCAATACCTCTATTATGAGGAGGCAATGGCCTAGTGGTATCATCACTGGACTGTTAATCCAGAGACCTAGATAACTTTCTGGGGACTTGGGTTTGAATCCAGCCATAGCAGATGGTGGAATCTGAATTCAATAAAGATCTGGAAATAAGAATCTAATGATGACCAAGACCCCATTGTTGACCATGTGGTTCACTAATGTGTAGAGCTGGATGAAAACAGCAGGCTAAGCAGCATCAGAGGAGCAGGAAAGCTGACGTTTTGGGTCTAGACCCTTCTTTAGAAATGGGGGAGGGGAAGGGGATTCTGAAATAAATAGAGAGAAAGGGGGAGGCGGATAGAAGATAGATAAAGGAGAAGATAGGTGGAGAGGAGACAGACAGGTCAAGGAGGCGGGGTTGGAGTCTCTCCGTGACTCCCTTGTCTGCTCCACACTCACCACCAGCCCCACCACCCCCGGCACTTTTCCCTGCAACCTCAGGAAGTGCTACACCTGCCCCTACACTTCCCCCCTCAACCCCATCCCAGGGCCTAAGAAGACCTTCCACATCAAAAAGATGTTCATCTGCACATCTGCTAATGTGGTATACTGTATCTGTTATTCCCGTTGTGGCCTCCTCTACATCGGGGAAACCAAGCGGTCCCTTGGGGGCCGCTTTGTGGAACACCTACGCTCGGTTCGCACCAAACATCTGCACCTCCCGGTCGCGAACCATTTCAACTCCCCCTCCCATTCCTTGGACGACATGTCCATCCTGGGCCTCCTGCAGTGCCACAACGATGCCACCCGAAGGTTGCAGGAACAGCATCTCGTATTTCACTTGGGAACCCTGCAGCCCAATGGTATCAATGTGGACTTCACAAGCTTCAAAATCTCCCCTCCCCCTACCACATCCCAAAACCAGCCCAGCTCGTACACTCCTCCCTAATCTGTCCTCCCACCTATCCATTCCTCCCACCTCAAGCCGTACCCCCATCTCCTACCTACCAGCCTCATCCCACTCCCTTGACCTGTCCATCCTCCCTGGACCGACCTATCCCCTCCCTAACTCCCCACCTACACTCACCTTTACTGGCTCCAACCCCGCCTCCTTGACCTGTCTGTCTCCTCTCCACCTATATTCTCTTTTATCCATCTTCTATCCGCCTCCTCCTTTCTTCCTATTTATTTCAGAATCCCCTTCCCCTTCCCCTCCCCCATTTCTGAAGAAGGGTCTAGGCCTGAAACATCAGCTTTCCTGCTCCTCTGATGCTGCTTGGCCTGCTGTGTTCATCCAGCTCTACACCTTGTTACCCCGTGCTTTGAATGTGATTGGTCAGTAGGACTCCAAATTGATCCTTCATCCTTGTTAAATGAATCATAGAATTCCTACACTGCAGAAAGAAACCATTTGGCCAATCGAGTCTGCACCAACCCTCCAGCAAGCATCCCTTCCAGACACTGTAAACCCACATTTACCACGGTTGATCCACATCTCTGGATACTATGGAACAATTCGGCATGGCCACCCAACCAGCACATCTTTGGACTGTGGGAGGAAACTGGAGCATCCGACAGAAAGCCACAGAGACATGGGGAGAACTTGCAAACTCCATACAGTCACCCAAGGGTGGAATCGAACCCAGGTGCCTGGTCCTATGAGGCAGTACTGCTAACCACTGAGTCACCGTGCATACAGTACAGTGAGTTGACTGGATCAAACAATTAATGTTATAACTATTCAAAGTAAAATTCATCAAAAGCTCACCACCTAAGTGGGAGTAAGACCTGACAAAAGAATTTCAGGGACTATCTAGACTGTGATTATCAGGGGAAGACCATGAGTATTGTTCGCTCAACCATGGTCTCATTGAATGGTGGGGCAGACTGGGTGGATGGCCTATTTCTGCTCCCACGCCTTATGGTCCTTAAAGGATAAAATTGCTTCTGATTAATCAAACGGACAGAGTTATTTTTGTTATCCATTTGTTCTTTCGTGCACTTAAACAATGTCGGAGGCTTTTTCGATCATAGATCTTCGACACATCATTGTACAAACATACAAATCACTGCAAACTATTGAAAAATCTCAGAATCAAGCACTGAAGCTGTTATATGATTGACTCCAAGGAATACTATTCAATGATTGTCAAAAACGAAACATTATCTGGCTGCTTAAACATTTCGCTACAATGTGAGCAAACTGAAGGCGCGCTGCCCCAAAGGTGGAGACAAATGCACTTGTTCAAAATGTTAAATAAAACGATGTTTACAGTTTCCAACAAGTAATTCTTACCAGTCCCGTTGCAGGGGTTTGAGCTACAGGGCCGCTGAGCCAGTGCAAATAATAGAATGAAGAAGAGCCACATTTTTTCCCCAGCTTGGGTCAATTCTTCTCTTCAACGTTCTTTCTACCAAAACGCTAGAAAATAAGAGGCAGCAACGTGTGGATCGAGTTAACAGATGCCACAGTTATGTTGGAGGTGAGACTTTTTTTCCGGGTGGAGCATGTATATTGCTTGGACAGAGGCGGAGTTATGACACTTTCTGCGTCTTCTTTTGTTCTCATCTTATCTCCGAGCTATTTCTTTCAGTAAGTGTCAAACCGGTTTGCATGTTTTATAATAAATATGTTTCATTTCCTTGTACAAGTTAAACCGTGGTCAGATTTACTCACCGATCCTCTTTACTCATTTCAAGTTGCATAATTTACGACTTTGATCTGTCATTGTTACCATTCAGAAATGTGGCTAATTCAATAGCTTCGCTTTTCACCAAACTCAGTTTCCACTGTTAGTGGCAGACATCATCAATAAGATGTGCAGAGGGGGAAAAAAACGGGTAGAGGAAAAAGTCAGATATTTCATGAATCCTAATTAGCATCGTGAGACGTATTTCGAATTTCAAAGCTTTGAACTTTTATCATCTTACGTCAGAAACCTAACTAAACCACGCACACAAATATTGTTGGTAAAAGAACAGGCATCAGCTTGCTGCAATAAATCAGTCATGAAATGTCCACTCAGTGAATGAATGGATCTTCCGCAATGCTCATGGAGTCCAGAACCATCTAAAAAATCAGACTGATTGATCTGCACCCCATGCACCACCTTAATTATTTCGCCATTAGTGCAACATAGTGAAATAGCAACAATACCCACAAGATACACTGCCGGTTAAATTATTCACAGTACCTCCCAGATCAGCGATTTCTGTCAGCTAGAAGAAAGGAAATGTACACATGGGGACATCATCACCTCCAAGATCCCCTCCAAATCACCCACCCATTCTGATTTTGGGATATATAATTGCAAAATGCTAAAATTTGTACCAAAGCCGCCTTGTGAGAGTACATTCACCTTGGGGACTACAATTCAAGAAGACAGCTCATCATCACGTTCCTAATGGCAAGTTGGGATGGACTATAACATTTGTTTTACCAGTAATGCCCAAAGCCTGTGTATAAATGAATATGCCATAAAGCATGGCAGGTCACTGATAATTTAACAAAATGCAGAATGGGAACATAGGAACAGGAGTAGGCCATTCAGTCCATCAAGCCTAGTCCACCACCTAGATCATGGCTGATCATCTGCCTTTGCTGTTCTCCTGCACTCATCCCATATCCCATCATGTAGTTAGTCTCTAGAAACCTATCAATCTTTGTCTTGAACATACTCAAAGACTGATCTTCCACAACACTTCAAGGGGGAGAATTCCAAACATTTATCACTCCCTGAATAAAGAAGTTCCTCCTCATCTCAGCCCTAAGTGACCTGTCATTTATTTTAGGATGCTGCACCTGGAACACCAACTCAAGGAAACATCCTTTCTACATCTACCTTATCTAGCCCTCTAGGAGATTTGTAAATTTCAATGAGATCACCTCTCATTCTTCTAAATTCCATTGAAGACAAGCCTAGTCTCCTCAGTCTGTTTATAAATTCCTATGTGGGACATCATCAAAAGCCTTCTAAAAATCCAAATACACCACATCCAATAGTTTCACCTTTTCTACTGTTTGCTGTCCCAGCAGTCAGTTTGGCCAACACTATCCCAGTCTTAACTTTCCTTAGATATGGGGAACAAATCTTAGCACATGATATTCCAACTCCAGTCTCACCAAGACTATGCACAATTGACTAAACAAATTTTTACTCATGTACACAAATCCTATCACAATAAGTGCCGATATACCATTTGTCTTCCCAATTGTTTTCCATACCTGTGTGTTAGTTTTCAGTGAATTGTGCACAAGGACATATATGTTCTTTCTCACAACAATTCTTCCCAAACTCTCAGCAATAAAGAAATACACAGAAACTCCTCTGTCCAAAGTAGAACTCACATGTTTCCATCTGCCATGTTATTGCCCATTCCCTTCGCCTATCCAATTCCCTATCAAGTCACTTTATCTTTTCAACAAATGTTTCCATCTAGTTTTGCATTATCTACGAACTTGGGCTCAAGCACTCATCCTTGTGCTTCAGCTGCCAACTTGAGAATAATCTATTTATTCCTCTATTTTTTCCATGAATCAATCCTTTATCCATGCCAGTTTAATACCCATGAGCTATAATATTGTTTATAAATTCCTATGTGGGACATCATCAAAAGCCTTCTAAAAATCATGCTTGATTTACATCCAATAGTTTCACCTTTTCTACTGTGCTACTAGCATCCTCAAAAAAATCAAGCATGATTTTCCCTTCAATTAAGTGTCCAGTTATTACATCCTTTATAATAGATTCTAGTATTTCCTTCACTAGTGACAACAGACACAGGTCTATCGTGTCTTAGCTAATATTCTGCCTGCTTCCTTCATTAATAGTGGGGTGACATTTGCAACTTTTCAATTTGCATGCAGTCTTCCAGCACTTATAGAATTATGAAAGATGACCACAAATATATTTATTCATTCTATCGTCAATTCTTCTGACTCTTTGGGATGCAAACAACTGACTTCTGAACATTTGATTACTTTCACTATGACTAAGTTCCCCAGTACTACTTTCATTTGCCAATAATAGTTTCTCATTTTCACTAATCCCTTGGCTCACTGTTCTTTCTGAGAGATTTATTCTATCTTCCTCTGTGAGGATGACAAAAATTAATGAGTTAGCTTCTCTGCCATTTCCCTCTTTGCAATTACAAATTCTTCTGTAATAAATCCTCATTTGTTTCTGTTAATGGCCTCCCTTTTACTCACATAGAATAATAGAACCCCTGCAGTGTGGAAAGAAACCATTTGTCTCATCAAGTCTGCACCATTGCTCTAAACAATATCACCAATGAAGATTTTACAGTCCGTTTTTATGTTTCTCATTAATTCACATCCATGCTCTATTCTACCTTTACCATGTTTGTGGTCCTTGTGTGCTAACATCTAAAACTTTTCCAATCCTTAGTCTTACTACATTTTGGCCAATATTATGCAGCTCCTGCTATGATCTAATATAATTCTTAATTGCCTTTCTTAGCCACCTTTCACTCAATTTTCCTACTGAGTTTTTATGCCTTAGAGGAATATATGTTTGTTACAAAACCATACATTGATTGAATAAACACTAGTCATTGCTTCTCTTCCACCATACATTTCAATGTATTTTCTCAATCCATCACAGTCAGCTTTCCCCTCACACCTATCTTCCTTTGTTTAAACTTAAGACGTATCTTCAAATTGAACTGTATCATTTCAAAGTTAATTGAAAATTCCATCGTATTATGGTGAATCTTCCCAGAAGATTTTCTGTAACAAAATTATTAATTTTCCCCTTCTCAAAACATAATAATAAATCTGAAATAACTCGTTTCCTAATTGGTTGCTTGACATACTGTCTGGAAAACCATTCTGTATACCTTTCAGGAATTCATCTACTACAGCATTGGTGGTCATTAAATTTACCAGTCTAAATCTAGATTGATGTTAACCATGACTGATTGCATTACCCCTGTTAGATGTAGCTCTAATCTCCTGATTCATACCATCTATTTATACCAATATGTTTGGTGGCCTATAAACAATTCTACCAAGCTCCATCCAAACATTTTATATGTCCTGTTTTTCCCATCTTCCTTGTACAGGTCCCACATATCCAGAACCAGTCAAAATGTTCCTGAGATGTAGTGTGCCTGTTTTATTTTGTTTTTGCAGTAATACTTTCATTCATGCAATATTAGTATTTCTATAACCACTAGCACATGGTACTGGGATTAACCCTAAAGTTACTGCCTTAAACATTCTATTTTTCAATCATTTTCCTGGCTTCCTTACCTCTGCTTTCAGATCCTCATCCCTATTTGTACTTATATCATTGGTACAAATGTAGACCATGACCTTTGGCTGTGCTCACTCCCTGAAAAAAATGTGTCTGGCAACATTTTGGTGACATCCTTAACTCTGATACCAGACAGGCAACATATCATCCTGACGTCATGTCCATGGCTGCAGAAACATTCATCCATTCCTTTAATTATTGATCTCTTACTAATATGATCTTTCCACTCTTCTTCACTGCCAAATATGCAGCTGAGCTGGTTGATGTACCACAACTTTGACTCCCAAGGCTTTTTATGCATATATTAGAAGAAAGCAAGTAGCAAGGGAAAAAGTAGGCTCCCTCAAGGACAAAGGAAGAAAGTTATGCGTGGAGCCACAGGAAGTGGGAGAGATCCTAAATGAGTACTTTGTATCGGTATTCACCAAGGAGAAGGACTTGACTGATGTTGAGGTCAGGGAAGAGTGTATGCATACTCCAGAGAATATTAAAGGAGGAAGTTTTGGGTGCTCTAGATTGCATTAAGGTAGACAAGTCCCCAGGGCCAGATGGGGATCTATCCCAGGTTACTGTGAGAGGCAAGGGAAGAAATAGTTGGAGCATTAGCAGATATCTTCACATCCTCCTTGACCACAGGCAAGGTTCCAGAGGACTAGAGATTAGCTAATGTTCCCTTGTTTAAAAAAGGAAGTAGGGATAATCCAGGAAATTATCGGCCAGTGAGTCTGATATCTGTGGTGGGGAAGCACTTAGAGGAGATACTGAGGGACAGGATAGAAGAACATTTGGAAGAAAATGAACTAGTTAACGACAGGCAGCATAGTTTCATGCGGGGAGGGTCATGTCTTACCAACCTGATTGAATTTTTTGAAGAGGTGACAAAGATAATTGATGGGGGAAGGGCTGTGAATGTAGTTTATATGAACTTTAGTAAGGCATTTGATAAAGTCCCACATGACAGATTGGTACAAAAACTAAAATCACATGGGATTAAGGGTGGGCTGGCTAATGGATACAAAACTGGTTTGGTCATAGAAGACGGAGGGTAGCAGTGGAGGGGTGTTTTTCAGAATGGAGACCAGTAACTAGTGGTGTTCCACAAGGATCAGTCTTAGGTCCTCTGTTGTTTGTAGTATATATAAATGATCTGGAGGAAAATGTGGATGATCTGATTGGTAAGTTTGCAGATGATGTGAAGATTGCTGGAACTGCTGATAGTGCCAACCATTGTGAAAGGATAGAACAGGATACAGATAGAGTGGCGACTTGGACACAGAAATGGCAGATGGAGTTTAATCCAGACAAATGCGAGGTGATGCATTTTGGAGGATCAAATTTAGGTGTGAATTATACTGTTAATGGCAGAACCCTCTGGAACTTTAACATAAAAATGGATCTGGGCATGCAGGCCCACAGTTCCCTAAAAGTGGCAACACAGGTGGCCAAAGTGATTAAGAAGACATTTGGCATGCTTGCCTTCATCGGCTGGTGCATGGAGTACAAGAGTTGGCAAAACATGTTGCAGCTATATAAAACCCTTGTTAGACTGCATTTGGAGTATTGTGTGCAGTTTTGAGTTGAGGTTGAGATTGGATCACCTATGATTGTATTGAATGGCACCCCAGGCTGCAGAAGCTGAATTGCTTATTCCTGTCAGGGAAGGCCAGAGCAGACGCATCCATGCACATTTCACTCAATACAGTGGATTGAGATCATCAGGCAGGGCTCTCAGAAACCCTTTCTGCTCACTCCCAACCAAAACAAATTTATTTCAAGTCAGCTAATCAACAATTGCATTCCCATCCTTTCTGCCTCAGAAAGGCTAATTATACCATTGACCAAAACCAATGGGGGTAAAGACTGACATGTCTGATGGTCCGCTTCCTAGGATCTTGAAAGAACTGACTGTAGAGATAGTGGATGCATTGTAATCTTCTTTATTGCAAAGGGTGGAATATAAAAGTAAAGGAGATTTGTTGCAATTTTACATAACTTTGGTAAGAATACAACTGTGTAGTGTTGGTCTCCTTACTTACAGAGGTTTGTACTTGCACTGGGTTAAGAGAATATTTGCACATTCCTGGAATGAAGGGATTGTCAGACAAGGAACGTCCCTTGGGTTGGGCTGTATTCATTGAGCTTAACAGTATGAGAGGTGATCTAATTGAAATGTACGCAAATCTAAGGGGTTTGATAGGGTAGATGCTGAGAGGATGCTTCCCTGGTCCAGGAATCTAGACCTAGCAGCCACAGTTTACAAATAAGGGATTTCCCATTTAAGACAGAGATAAAGAGGAATTTTTTAAAGGGTTGTTAACCTTTGGAATTTTATTCTATTGAATGGGGGAGAAAACTGAATAAGTCAATTGGTTTATTCCTGCCCTTATTTCTTAAGGTGTTGTGCTCTAATAACCTGAATGTTAATTTCCATGTGAAGGGGTGTTGCAACAAAATGAAACCAAAGAAAATGAAAGTTTTAAATGAAGTGTTTCATTCATTATAAACATCAGCACAATGCCACTAACATTGCTATCTCAACCTAAATGAATCTACTCATGGTATTATTATGTTTTTCTCATCCACTTCCCCTTATTCTTACATGAATCGTGTTTTGACAGTTGAGTTGAGCTGGAAGCAGGTTGCTCCAAAGACTATCTCATCTTCATGTATGCGGGAGAAGACCGGTCATTGGGCATGAGGCAAAATTGTGCAGCTATGTCTGAGATAGTGTGATCCTCTAAACTTCATAACTTCATAGACTGAAAGAATCGGCAATAATTCTTTCTGGAATAAACTAGTTCTTGAGATGAAAGAGACAAGGAAAAACTATTATAAAGGAATTAAAAGCAACATCCGAATTAACTATTCCTGGGAAGAAGGGACATAAAGAAGCTGTTTCCTGGGAGAGAGGACAAACAACAGGTTGATAATCCACTGTCACTTGACAAATGCATAATTAAGACTGCCTGTAGAAGGAATGTTCCGAAGTAAAGGGGTTAATAGCAGGAAAAGCTGTGTTTTTAACAGACAGCTAAGTCCAAATATAATAAGGAACAGGGGAGCTACTTTTGATAAGAAGGCAAGCTACAGACGTGAGGTCTCCAGAAGTGTGATCAATGTTAAGGATGAAAGAATCTAAAGAATCATCAATGATATCACATCACAAACTTGAAAGAGAAAAAATTGTATAAGGATCCAACACCTGAACAATTCAGTGGCAGAAATTTGAAGAACAACACTGCACAAGGATCCGACCCTGGACACTTCCAGAGACGGACACTGTTGGTTGGAATCCTGGCCAAGTTCCACCATTAATCAGGTGATAGCCAAGTTAGGTTATAAGGGTTAACTTGCTTACTTGAGGTGTCTTACTTTGGTTGTTACATGCAATAAAGTTTAAATCATTGTTTCTGTACTTGACTGTCTGTGAGATTTCTTAATGTGTACTCAACTTGAAAGTAACTTGTGGTGAATTGCCCATAACAATTTGCACCCCTGATTGGGCTCGATAAGAAGTGACTTTAAATTGCTGTGAAGTTGAACCTACCAGCCTTGTATTCGCAGAAATCCTGCCTGAACCTAAATTAAGAGGCAGTTAACCACGTGACAGCTTGGAATTCAAGTGGTTAAATGAGGATAGAGGTGACAATTTTCACATTTAATCAGAACATTTTAATTTTGTAATAATGAATTTGGCATTGGAGCTTAGCTTTGAAATCATGGCAATCAATCTGAATGTGAAATCTTTGTAAGGAATATTTGAATAAGAAATTTATAAGTGCATAAAGTATTGGGAAGCTTGTGATGTTATGAGCCCCTGGGTAGAGTTAGTCAGCAAGTCCGTGGGAAAGCACACACCCAAAGAGGATGGGCTAACAGGAATGGGTTACCTTTTTACAGAAATTTTATGGCATAAAGTATATGTTAAAACAGAGAAATGCTGAGATAAATTGAAGTCAGAAAATGCAAGATAAAGCAGAAATTTGATACCCTACAGGTTGTCAGTCAGGAAAAGGCAGTCAGAAAACACAAAATGAAACAGAAAGATTAAATCCCTAGAGATTGCCATCAAGAGAGGATAGTTTACCTTGCAAATGATCAAAGTCAATTTGAGACAGTGAAAAGAAATGACGAGAAGGCACAGGGACAACTTTAGGAGTCAGAAATTAAAACTCAGGAACTAGAAAGTAAATGTAAAAATCTCCGGGGAGCAGTTAAAGTCCTGCATCAAGTACAGCTTGAACGACATGTGCAGAATGTTGACCATTGTAAATGCCAACAAGAAATTAATGCCTTGCAGTCCCAGGTTTCCAACTAGAGAAGGTTTCTCTGTGTTTTGGGACCCAGACAGAGATTGGGGAATGAAAGGAGTGATCTTGATTGGGGATTGGTTGAGGATGAAACTGCATACTATTCAGGTCAGGACAGGGAATATGACAATAATCCTGACCCCGGCGGCACTCTACTATATTCAGTTAATTGTTTCCTCTATCCATCTATACAGGTCTGGTACAAGCCCAAAGTAAAGATAAAGATTTAATGAAAATCCAACAGCACAAATGAGAATACAGGCAATTGACCAGTAATTGGGCCATAAACCAGGTGTTTCAAAAAGTGAGACAAACAAATGGCAGAATTTGAAAGTAGGTAGATTACAGATGTGGCTAAATTCTACAGTCAGCCACGAGAAGGGCTAAGACCTATCAGAAGGTGTGACATGCTTTTCTGACAACTCTAGAGGGCCTGGATCTGGAATTTAGCGAAGACCGGGCCCACAACCCAATTGATTCCCGCATAAATTCATCGATACATACAGCGCAGAAAAGGCCCTTCGGCCCATTGAGTCTGCACTGACATAACTACCACGAAAAATGTGCTAATCCCAATTTCCAGCACTTGTCCCATAATCCTTGAATATTGTGATATTTCAAGTGCTCATCAAAATATTTTTTAAAGGTTGTAAGGTTTCCAGCCTCCATTACTTTCCCAGGCAGTGCATTCCAGATCCCCACTGGCTTTTCCCCAAATCTCCTCTGAATCTCCTTCCCCTTACCCTAGAACTATGCCCTCTCATGACTGACCGCTTAACCAAGGGGAGCAACTGCTGTCTATTCACCCTGTCCATACCCTTCATAATCTTATACACCTCAGTCAGGTCTCCCCTCAGCCTTCTCAGCTCTAAAGAAAACAATCCAAGCCTATCTAGTCTCTCCTTATAATAGCTCAATTTCTCCGTCCTAGACAGCATCCTGGTGAATCTCGTCTGTACTCCCTTCAGGGCTATCACATTCTTCCTTAGTGAGGTGACCAGAACTGCACACAGTACTCCAGCTGTAGTCTGACCAGCATTCTGTACAACTCCAATATTACCTCCTTGATCTTGTACTCTATGCCACGACCAATGAAAGCAAGTATCCCATATGCCTTCTTAACTGCCGACTTCAGAGATCTGTGAATAATTACCCCAAGATCCCTCTGTTCCTCTAAGTTGCCCAGTGTCCTGCCATTCATTAAATACTCCCTCATCTTGTTTCTTCTTCCAAAGTGCATCACCTTGCACTTAACAGGGTTAAATACTATCTGCCACTGGTCTGTCCATCTGACCAACCCCTCTATATCTTCCTGTAACCTACAAGCATCTTCTTCACTATTAACCACTCTACTAATCTCAGTGTCATCTGCAAATTTGCTTAACATTCCCCCTGCATTTTCATCTATATCATTTATGTATATAATAAACAATAAGTTCCCAGTACTAAATAAAAACCAAAAGAACTGCGGATGCTGTAAATCAGGAACAAAAACAAAGTTGCTGGAAAAGCTCAGCAGGTCTGGCAGTATCTGTGGAGGAGAAAACAGAGTTAACATTTCGGGTCCGGTGACCCTTCTTCAGAACTGATGGTGCCTGGGAAAATGTCAGTTTATATGTAGAAAATAGGGAGGTGGGTGGGGTAGGGAGTAAATGATAAGATAGAGCCCAAAGAGAGAGAAAGACAGTTGGACAGACAAAGGAGTTGCTAACGATCAGGCTGGGAGGGTGAATAGTTGTTAATGGGGACTGTTAGTGACTAACAACAGGGGGTGTGTAGTGGCAGGCTATGTGGTGACTTTTCTGATGAAAGGTCTAGGCCCAAAACGTCAGCGTCTCTGCTCCTATGATGCTGCTTGTCCTGCTGTGTTCATCCAGCCCTGCACCATGTGGTGACAAGGCCTGGTGTGTGGGATGTGGGGCTGGGACATGGGAGAGTTTAGGCCCTGAAATGATTGAACTCAATATTGAGTCCGGAGGGCTGTAGAGTCTCCAAGTGGAAAATGAGGTGTTGTTCCTCCAGCTTGCATTGGGCTTCACTGGAACACTGTAGCAAGCCAGAGACAGAGATGTTGGCCAGAGAACAGGGTGGTGCATTGAAGTGGCAGGCAACAGGTAGTTCAGGGTCTTTTTTGCAAGCAGAACGTAGATGTTCTGTGAAGCGGTCACCAAGTCTACGCTTCGTTTCCCCAGTGTAGAGGAGACCACATTGTGAGCAGCAAATGCAATAGACTAGATTCTTGGAACTGCAGGTGAGGTGTTGCTTCACCTGGAAGGTATGTTTGGGCCCTTGGATACTGGGGAGGGAGGAGGTAAATGGGCAGGTGTTGCACCTTCGCCGGTTATAGGGGCAAACAAGAAACTTTTTCTTTTCCTTTCAGGCATCAAGGCCCACGGGATGCACCAACTCAAAAATACCCATGGCCCTCTGGAACCTACCTCTCCTCCCCTTCCCTCTGACTCTATCCCCTCCCCCAACCCCCCACCTCCTGACATTTTTTTTTTTTTCCCTCCTAACCTTCCGCTCTCCGATGCTGAACGCTCTGTACTCAGCAAAGGCCTCAGCTTTATCCGTCTGCGTCCCCACCTTAACGAATTTCGGGCACGACATGACGCCGAACTGTTCTTCCGCCGTCTTCGCCTCCATGCTCATTTCTTTGGACAAGAGTCCTCTCCCCGTCCCACAGACACCTTTGCCCAACTCCAACACTCTCCCTCCACCTGGACCCCTCCCTCCGGCCTTTTACCTGCACTCGATCTTTTCATTGAGAACTGTCGACGTGACATCAGTCGCCTCAATTTCTCTGCCCTCTCAACAAATCCAACCCATCTCCCTCCGAACTGACTGCACTCCGTGCACTCAGATCTAACCCTAACTTTGTCATCAAGCCTGCCAATAAGGGTGGTGCTGTTGTTGTCTGGCGTACTGACCTCTACATTACAGAGGCTGAGCGCCAGCTCTCAGATACCTCCTCCTACCTTCCCCGGACCATGACACCACCATGGCACATCAGGCCATTGTATCCACTACGGTTATGGATCTCATTTCATCCGGTGATCTCCCCCCATCCGCTTCCAAGCTAATAGTCCCCCAACCCCACACAGCTCGTTTCTACCTCCTGCCAAAAATCCACAAACAGGACTGTCCAGGTAGAGCCATTGTTTCAGCCTGCTCATGTCCCACAGAACTCATCTCTTTCTACCTTGACTCAGTCTTCTCCGCCCTGGTCCAATCCCTACCCACATACATCCATGATTCATCTGACGCCTTATGCCGGTTTCAAAGCTTCCAGTTTACTGGCTCCAGCCACCTCCTCTTTACCATGGATGTATGGATGTGCAATCCCTTTACACATCCATTCCCCACCAGGAGGGTCTTAGAGCTCTCCACTTCTTCCTGGAGCAAAGACCTGAACCATCCCCACCCACCACCGCCCTCCTCCGCTTGGCCAAGCTTGTCCTCACCCTCAACAACGTCTCTTTCAACTCCTCTCATTTTCTTCAGGTAAGAGGAGTTGCCATGGGTACCCGCATGGGCCCTAGTTATGCCTGTCTGTTTGTGGGGTACGTGGAACATTCCTTGTTCCAGTCCTATTCCGGCCCCCACCCACAACTCTTTCTTGGATACATTGATGACATCATCGGTGCCGCTTCCCTCTCTCGTCTAGAATTGGAAAACTTCATCAATTTCGCCTCCAATTTCCACCCTGCCCTCACTCTCACCTGGTCTATCTCTGACTCCTCCCTTCCCTTCCTCGACATTTCTGTTTCTATTTCTGGCCACTAATATCCATTACAAACCCACCGACTCCCACAGCTACCTGGACTATACATCCTCACACCCCACTTCCTGTAAAGACTCCATCCCATTTTCTCAGTTCCTCCGTCTCCATCGCATATGTTCGGATGAGGCCAACTTCAACAAGGGAGCCTCCGAAATGCCCACATTCTTCCTCAACTGAGGATTCCCCAGCTCCGCCGTTGACAGGGCCCTCAATCGGGTCCGACCCATCTCCCGCACTTCAGCCCTCACCCCTTCTCTTCCCTCCCGCAACAGCGATAGGGTTCCCCTTATCCTCACCTACCAGCCCACCAGCATCCACATCCAGAAGATCATCAGACGCCATTTCCGCCACCTCCAGCAAGATGGCACCACCAGACATATATTCCCCTCCCCTCCCTTGTCTGCCTTCCGCAGGGACTGTTCCCTCCGGGACACCCTGGTCCATACTTCCTTCATCCCCAACACCTCCCCACAGCCCTATCGCACTTTCCCCTCTAACCGACGAAGGTGCAACACCTGCCCATTTACCTCCTCCCTCCACAGTATCCAAGGGCCCAAACATACCTTCCAGGTGAAGCAACACTTCACCTGCACTTCCAAGAATCTAGTCTACTGCATTCGCCACTCACAATGTGGTCTCCTCTACATTGGGGAAATGAAGCCTAGACTTAGCGACCGCTTCGCAGAACATCTACGTTCTGCTTGCAAAAAAGACCCTGAACTACCTGTTGTCTGCCACTTCAATGCACCACCTTGCTCTCTGGCCAACATCTCTGTCTCTGGGTTGCTACAGTGTTCCAGTGAAGCCCAATGCAAGCTGGAGGACCAACACCTCATTTTCCACTTGGAGACTCAACAGCCCTCCGGACTCAATATTGAGTTCAATCATTTTAGGGCCTAAACTCTCCCATGTCCCAGCCGCCTACCCCACACACCAGGCCTTGTTACCACATAGCCTGCCACTACACACCCCCTGTTGTTAGTCACTAACAGTCCCCATGAACAACTACTCACCCTCCCAGCCTGATCGTTAGCAACTCCTTTGTCTGTCCAACTGTCTTTCTCTCTCTTTG
>NC_063344.1:26143165-26173313 GCF_021869965.1 Rhincodon typus
TTCCAGTCCTATTCCGGCCCCCACCCACAACTCTTTCTTGGATACATTGATGACATCATCGGTGCCGCTTCCCTCTCTCGTCTAGAATTGGAAAACTTCATCAATTTCGCCTCCAATTTCCACCCTGCCCTCACTCTCACCTGGTCTATCTCTGACTCCTCCCTTCCCTTCCTCGACATTTCTGTTTCTATTTCTGGCCACTAATATCCATTACAAACCCACCGACTCCCACAGCTACCTGGACTATACATCCTCACACCCCACTTCCTGTAAAGACTCCGTCCCATTTTCTCAGTTCCTCCGTCTCCATCGCATATGTTCGGATGAGGCCAACTTCAACAAGGGAGCCTCCGAAATGCCCACATTCTTCCTCAACTGAGGATTCCCCAGCTCCGCCGTTGACAGGGCCCTCAATCGGGTCCGACCCATCTCCCGCACTTCAGCCCTCACCCCTTCTCTTCCCTCCCGCAACAGCGATAGGGTTCCCCTTATCCTCACCTACCAGCCCACCAGCATCCACATCCAGAAGATCATCAGACGCCATTTCCGCCACCTCCAGCAAGATGGCACCACCAGACATATATTCCCCTCCCCTCCCTTGTCTGCCTTCCGCAGGGACTGTTCCCTCCGGGACACCCTGGTCCATACTTCCTTCATCCCCAACACCTCCCCACAGCCCTATCGCACTTTCCCCTCTAACCGACGAAGGTGCAACACCTGCCCATTTACCTCCTCCCTCCACAGTATCCAAGGGCCCAAACATACCTTCCAGGTGAAGCAACACTTCACCTGCACTTCCAAGAATCTAGTCTACTGCATTCGCCACTCACAATGTGGTCTCCTCTACATTGGGGAAATGAAGCCTAGACTTAGCGACCGCTTCGCAGAACATCTACGTTCTGCTTGCAAAAAAGACCCTGAACTACCTGTTGTCTGCCACTTCAATGCACCACCTTGCTCTCTGGCCAACATCTCTGTCTCTGGGTTGCTACAGTGTTCCAGTGAAGCCCAATGCAAGCTGGAGGACCAACACCTCATTTTCCACTTGGAGACTCAACAGCCCTCCGGACTCAATATTGAGTTCAATCATTTTAGGGCCTAAACTCTCCCATGTCCCAGCCGCCTACCCCACACACCAGGCCTTGTTACCACATAGCCTGCCACTACACACCCCCTGTTGTTAGTCACTAACAGTCCCCATGAACAACTACTCACCCTCCCAGCCTGATCGTTAGCAACTCCTTTGTCTGTCCAACTGTCTTTCTCTCTCTTTGACCTCTATCTTATCATTTACTCCCTACCCCATCCCCTCCCTATTTTCTGCATATAAACTGATGTTTTCCCAGCCACCATCAGTTCTGAAGAAGGGTCACTGGACCCGAAACGTTAACTCTGTTTTCTCCTCCACAGAAGTTCCCAATACTGATCCTTGTGGTGCACCACTGGACACCGGCCTCCAGTCACTTAAACAGCCTTCTACCGCTACTTTTTTGTGTCTGTTACTAAGCCAATTTCTGATCCATCTCACCCAGTTTCCCTCCATTCCTTGTGTTATAACCTTCTTAATGAATCTCCCATGTGGGCCCTTCTCAAAAGCTTTGCTAAAATCCATATAAACTATATCAACGGAACTTCACTCATCCACACACTTGATCAAATTTTTCAAAAAATTCCAGCAAATTTGTTAGACATGACCTCCTTCTGACAAAGCCATGCTGACCTATCCCTAATTAACCCATGCCTTTCCAAGTGGGTATTCATTCACTCCTTCAGAATTTTCTGCAATAGTTTTTCTGCCACTGCCATGAGACTCACCGGACTGTAATTTCCTGGTTTGTGCCTACCACCCCTGTAAAATCTTATTAGCTGTCATCCAGTCCTCTGGCACTTACCCCATGACCAGAGAGGACTTAAAAATTTGTGTCAGAGCCCCTGCAGTTTTCTGCCTTACCTCCTAAAGCAGCCTGGGATGCAATTAATCCAGGCTAGTGGATATGACTGTTGCTAAGCCCGACAAAGCCTCCAATACCTCCTTATTTCCTATGTCAAACTGTGCAAGCTCCTCACAGTCCCTTTTCCTGAATTCTGTACCTACATTCTCCTTTTCCACAGTGAAGACAAGAGGAAAGTATTCATTCAACACCCTTCCAATATTCTGCAGCTTCATGCACAGGTTGCCCCTTGGACCCTAATGGGTCCAGGTTAATAATATTCTATATTCCTGTAAGGAATCGTAGAAAGAGATAGTGTAAAGAGGAATAAAACTAAGTTTGAACCTTAGTCCTTTGTTTGTCTGATAAAGTAAGAGCACCAAGGTATAAGTGTTTTTGGAGTAATAAATTGGTCAAAGTGTCTGTGTAGAATATTTCACAGACAACAAGCCTGATGAGTACAAAGTCTGGAAGACCAAAATTCAGATTAAAGATCTCTGTGAACTCATGAACTGTAAGAACAAAAACTACCTTGATCTTTTGTTTCTGAACTTTAGATAAACTATGAAGCTGATGATTGGAATTGTATTGCTGGCCTGATTTTTACAACTGAAATACAGAGTCAGCAGGGGTCCAGAGCTCAGTGGAAGTGGACATGGTGTGTATACCTAACCGACCATGACATGTGCAGACCGACAGCACTGGGAGACATCTCCACCCAAAACTTCATGCAGTTTTACATGCAACTTAGAAGTCAAGTTTATTGGCGCTGATAATATGCACAGGACTGTGGATCACTCTCACACCTACAACAGAAGCGACTGAAAACTCTGTAGAGTGCTTTGTAGGAAAAAGGAGGACCCAGAGGAGGGATAGTTATGTGAATTGGGTTGTATGAAAATGTCCCTCATGAATCGGCACCAGTTATTGTGAATCTCTCAGGTACTAATTACCATCACATATCCCAAACCTTTACCTAGCATTTAGAAGGAATTGGTCACGGGATTGTTTAAATCAAGAGGGTGACACAATTGAGGAGAAAAGCAGGAAATGCAGAAGTTTGATGGGAGATATTGCAGGCATTTATGGTGCAGACGTTCCTACAGTTAATGGCCTAGACATCAGTGTTATAAGTGATCAATTAAGTCAATTAATTTCTCAAGTTAAAGGTATACTGGGTCCAATGAATGATAACACTAAATTTCGTAGTCAGGCAGGGAACACCACAAGCAGTGCTGCATTACATATCATTAACATCTTAGAATCGCATGCCAGCATGATTAACAGGCTAATGAAGGAAACAGGAAAGAGTGGTCAACATCAAATAAAGGTAACTGCATAATATAAACAGCAATTGGATGTTAGATGCCCTGCAAAGGGAACATTTGGAAGAAATAAAAGGGATTTTAAGAAAGTTCAGCACAAAAGTCAGAGCATCAAGACAGATCTTAACATAATTAAGGGGCATTTTTGGTGGGATGACATCTGGAGTTGGGGACATGTGGAAATCTAAACACCGCCATGTGTGTTCACATTATTTCACAACTTGTTGCAGTTCTGTTAAGGATGATAATCTTAAAGCTGCAATGGATAAATTGCATGTTTATTACTCTATTTTTGTTTTGTGCATGTTTCTTGTTCTTGTGATTTATTTACTGATCTTTATTCTGCAATTTATTTATTGATTATTGGTTTGCATACATCTATACCACTTAATGAAATGATACATTGTGCATGGGGTAGCAACTCAGTTTGGATATGGACTCATATGGTGGAAAGTGGCTAATTACTGGCATTTGCTCATCATATTAAAAATAAAGAGCAAAGAGGAGGGACTGTGATACTATAAAACTTCACAACTTTAATAACTTCATGGGTTGAAAGAATCAGCTGTAACTCTTGGGAGCAAACTACTTCTTGAGATGAAAAGAACAAGGAGAAGTTATTATAAAGGAATTAAAAGCAACATGAGAATTAGCCATCCCTGGGAAGAAGGAAACAAACTGTTTCCTGGGAGAGAAGAGATAACAACAGCTTGATAATCTGCTGCCTTGTGATTTGAAGGAATTTAAAATTTACTTATACATATTAATCAATTAAAACCTTCTAGTTGATTAAAGATTTAACAGCATCTTAGGTTTGTTTAGTACATCCTCATCAATGGTGTGAACCTTTGACCTTTTACTTATAAATTCTGTGTCGGATATTACGTCTCTCACTAACACCTGAAGAAGGAATGAGGCTCCGAAAGCTTGTGTTTTCAAATAAACCTGTTTGTCTATAACCTGGTGTTGTGTGACTTCTACTTTATTCACCCTAGTCCAACACCGGCACCTCCACATTATGACAAATGAGCAATTAAGACTGCCTGCAGAAGGAATGTTCTGAAGTAAAGGGGTTAACAACAGGAAAAGCTGTGTTTTAAACAAACAGCTAAGTCCAAATGTAACAAGGAGTGGGGGGCTACTTCTGATGAAACAGCAAGCTACAGACTTGAGGTTTTCAGAAGTGTAATCAATGTCGGGGAAGAAAGAATCAAAAGAATCATCAATGATGACAGACTACAAAATTGAAAGAAAACTGTATAAGAATGCAACACCAGAACAAATCAGTGGCAGAACTTATTACTGCAGAATATTACTGCACAAGGATCAAACCCTGGACACTTCCAGAGACAGACACTGTTGGTTGGAATTCTGGCCAAGTTCCACCATTAATTAGGTAATAGCTGCATTGGGTTGTGAGGTTTAACCTGCTTACTTAAGGTGTCTAACTTTGGTTGCTAAATGCAATAAAGTTTAAATCATTGTTTCAGTCCTTGACTGTCTGTGAGATTTCTTAATAAGTAGACCAATTAAAACTAACCTGTGGAGATTTACCCACAACAATAGGGAGGCAAAGTTTGAGAAGAGAGCTTTTTGAGAAGTTGTCTTATTATGTGTCCCTTCTCCATCTAACTGCTTACTGCCTACCCTAACCCTTCGGTTAGCCAAAAGTGGGATAGCACTTGTTTGTACATTAGAGTGCATTGTGTCACCAATGGAGGAAATTACTCCATCCTGTGTAAAGTAACTGTTCATATGCAAGCCACTGAGCTGGACTAGCTTGGAGTTGGTTACCTGCTGTGTTTCATTTCCTTCTAAAGTAGCAACTCTTTCTGTGAATGTGGACATGAATGTGTTTTCCTCAAACATTATGTCTCTAATACACCGAAATCTCTCCAAGAGTGTGCATTGCCTCTGGAAATCCAGCAGACATATGCACATTTTCTATAGCCGATCTTGAAACTCCATTTTTGTGGATTGTTGTGTATTTGTGTATGTATGGTTGACTGTCACTTTAAGAGTCCAATCACATGATGTAATAATGATGTCATTGGCCATTTTGGGCAGGAAAACTGCCTTCTCTAACCCTGCTGCTTGTTGAGTGAACACCTCCATCATAAAACTCCTGTTGTTTAATACTTTGGCCTCCTGATCTTTCTTGAAACTAAACATGGATGGCTCTCTTTCCTACCATAGCCACCCTGGCACTCAGCAACTGAATCCACTTGAGGATATCTTAGAATTTTCTTCACCCTCCACTGCTCACCCTACCCCAGAATTGATTTCTGGTCACATGCGAAGTGCGTCTTGCTGTATAACATTCTATCTATCACTATTGTACCTGCCCTGGTGAAGACCATAAGATCATTAGATGTAGGAGCAGAATTAGGCCATTCAGCTCATCAAGTCTCTCTACAACTTTTGATACTCTTACTAATCAAGAACCTATCTATCTCTGTCTTAAATACACTCAATGACTTAGCTTCCACAGTCTTCAGCGACAACGAGTTCCACAGATTCACCATCCTCTAACTGACTCCTCCTCATCTCAGTTCTAAAGTGTCCTCCCTTCACTGTGAAATTGTTCCCTTAAGTCCTAGTCTCTTCTTTTAGTAGAAGCATCTTCTTCACATCCATTCTTTCCAGGCTTCTCAGTATTCTGTAAATTTAAATGAGATTTCCTCCCCATATCCTCCTAATCTCCATGCAGTCTGAGTCTTCAAGTGCTCCTCATATGACAATCCCTTCATTCTCGGGATCATTCTTATGAACCTCCTCTGAATCCCTTCCAATGCCAGCACATCCTTCCACAGATGCAGGGTCCAAAACTGGTCGCCATATTCCAAATGTGGCCTGACTAGAGCCTTATCCAGCCTCAGCAGCACATCCTGTCTCTTGTATTCTAAAAACTATATACTAATATTACATTTGTCTTCCTAAGTGCCAATTGAACCTGCATATTAACCTTAAAAGAATCCTGATCTTGGACTCCTAAGTGCCTTTGTGCTTCAGATTACTGAAACCTTTCCCAATTTAGAAAATAGTCTATACCTTTATTCTTCCTACCAAAGTGCACAACCTCACGCTTTCCCACATTGTCTTCCATTGCCATTTATTTGCCCACGGTCCTAATCTGTCCAAGTCCTTCAGCAGCCTCCTGCCTTCCTCAATACTACCAGTCCCTCCACCTATCTTTGTGTCGCCTGCAAACTTAGTAACCACACCTTCAGTTCCTTTGTCCTGATGCATATGACTCTTATGATGGTGCCTTTCCAGAGTGCTGCTCCACTTCTGAGGACTCCTTGGACTTTTCCTCATCATCTCCGTCATCATTCATGAGGAACCTATGGAAGAAAAGATACAATCTCAACATCATGACATTTCAGTTACTGGTAACATCAACCCAGCATGAGTGATGGTTCAGTGCTAATTAGTAATGCATCATCATGGCTGCTGTTGGACTAACTCTCACACCAGTTCAGTCCTTCAAAATTTTACTTTGAGGCTCAGGGACCACTGTGACTTGCATGCTTCTCCGAGGTTGCTATGAAAACAGGGACACATATTGCATCTACACAAGACATTTAATGGCTCTTAGCCTCCATTCTTAGCACCCTCTCACTGATGTCCAGGATGCCAGCCTGTTTATAGATCATCATTAGACTCTTAATCCTAGATTTGTTTTTAATATTGAATTTAAATTCCACCATCTACCATGGCAGGATTTGAAACCAGATCTCCAAGACATTAGCTCTGTCTCTGGATTAATACTCTAATGATAATACCATTAGGCCATTGCCTCCCCTATGCATCCATTTTTTTCGATAATATCTCACACTGGCTTCAAGTTGCAATTCATTGGCAGGACATGCATTGCTCAAGAATGCACATTCTAAATCTTGGCCTCATGCAATCAGGAGAATGATATTTTGTGTAACTGATTCCCTCCTTGCCACGTTAGTGATTCTCATGAGAACAAGGCACTTAAAGGAGGAGCATGAGAATTCCATTTCACAAATACATTCCTTAGCTAGTAATGGAAGACAATAATTCACAGCTTCCATATTGTCACATTAAAACATAATTATGAATGGACATGGTGGCTTACTAACAGAATTCCAATCCCAATGTTGAATTAAAACTTTGGTTATACAATTTAGGATTGGATAATACTGTGCACCTCAGAGCTCCTTATGGAGGTGTAACAATGAGCTCTTTGGGAAGCCTCCATGCTGTTGTGTGAGGGCATAACATGAGGCTTAATTGCGATGGATTTGAAGAATGAGGAGTTCCTTCAATAGACATGTTATCTTTTTGGCATTCCTCACAAATGATCTGCTCATGAATCTCACATGGCAGTCACTGTGGTTAAGGTCCTGGGTACCATAGTTCAAGGATCCCTGGTATCAGAGGTTACCTGCAGTCAAGAGACTGTAGCTTATGAGAGATGAGCAATGCTTGGCGATTACAAATGTTTTCATCTGGGGATGTCTGAAGAGGCCATTCATCTCTGCCATGGGTGTGACTTAACCAGGTAATCAAGTCCAACAACAAAATTTATACTACAGCAAATCCTTTAACAGTGCAAATAAAAATATATTTGCAAAGGTGAAAGATTATGGAGAATGATGTTTTGTCCATGCCACGTATGTGCCCTCAGTAACTTATTATTCTTTTGCTTCCTGTTATATCTAAGTTCAGTCCTGAAAATCAGATTGGTTGCCTGGTGATCCAGCTCGCCAATTGCTCATCCAGAGCAGGGACCAACATCTCTGGGCATTCTCCATGGGCAGTGACCATACACACACACACACACACACACACACACCATGTACTAGCCCCTCTGCATCATCATGACACATTGTGGATCCACTTACAGTACATTTCTACATTCCAGTGCTGCACTTTGGAGTGTATTGGAATATTGTTGCCAGGATACTTTGCACACAGGAATGGGCCCTATCTCCGTGATTTAAACAGGGAGCATTTCAGAGTGCCTTACTTGCTCTCTTAGCACTCACTCACTTTGTGCCAACTTCAATTGTCACAGCATACCTGCCTTGTGTTAACTTTTACCATTTTGTCCCCTCAGCCATGCATAAAGTCTGACAGTACTTCATGTCTTGCTTTGCTGCTTAACACAGACACAAAGCCAGGCAGCTGGTCATAGTTATCTGCAGTCTCCAGTCAAGGGGCTAGGTATGCTTGCTGTATGGCATTTGCTATGTCACTCTCACACCTACCACTTGCACCAGTAACATCTGTGACCAACACACTGCATGTGCTTCAATAAAATGGTCATGTATCACAGTCTAAGAGGAGTAGCCACCAGTCACATCATGGGGTCTGTTGTCAGTCAGGAGTCCTGGCACAGTTAGACAAGGGCATTAAGCGATCATAGTCCAGAGGCTTGGGGCATTCAGGTAAGGAGTATATATCATTACAATCCAGCATATTGCCACAGTCAGTCCTGCAAGCCCATTGCAAACATTCAGGGGATTTGCGGAAATTCATTCAGGGAGCTGGATGGAGATCTGGGGTCTGGTCAGTCATCAGTCGGGACTGTCCATCCAAGTCATGCAGGAGAGTGGGTTGTGGTCAGTGGAATTGAAAATGAAGGGTGTAAGGATTCTGCTTTGCAATCAGTAACCTGCTGGTTTTTAGGTGGTTTGAATCAACCCCAGATCCCTGGTTCTGACGCTAGACTTAATTTATGAATGTGAAATGAAGAAGGCAGTAGACAAATGTTTCAAGGCAAAGAATCTCTGCATTTATTAAATGCATAGTTGAGTATATCACAAGAATTAATAATAAACGGAAATAACACAAGTTTGAGTAAATTACAGCAGATAAAAAGGCAAATTCAAAACAGTGAATCTGACACTGTCAGTTATTAACTTAACACAGGCTAATTACTATTAGAAACTAAACAGTAGTTTCAAACACAGACACTTTAATCAGACTTCCTGGCCTTGTGTTTCCCTGTACTGTCACCAACCCACCTTCCCCTCCCAGCTAGCGAGGGTACTTTGGATCTTGAGGAAATTGGCTCACCACTGGGGATAAACACAATTTTGAAATACAGCTGGCCGTTCCCACTTGCTGTAACCAGTGCTTTGCTGAAGACTTTAGACGGTGTTGAGTCTGGTTTGAGAACTTGGGTTTTCTTTAGTTTGTGGTGGTTTTGTGAGCCGGTTTGCACCTCAGGATGTGTCTGAGGCCTTGTCAGTCGTGTTGCTCATTTTCGGGAGTCATTGGTCGTCAGATCTGCTGGTCATGGTCGGTTGCCATTGGCTCCCCTGGCACGGAATGGGCCTGTGTCAGTAGGATTCAGGGAGATAGCTGTGCAGATAGTTCTCAGGGAGAGTAGCTGTCTGGAATCCCTCTTCTGGAGATGGCTGTGGGGATGGCTCTCTCTCTCTCAGTTCAGGGCTAGCAGTGACATAGACTGTGTGCTCCCTTATCACCCCTCAAATGTGTGTTATCCATATGTTTTTGTTGCCCCCTTTGAGGTGAATTTGCTCTCTGATAGTTTAGAGTAGGTGTAAATGTATTTTGATTAAGTGGAATGTCCAGTATCTCTGTGAATGAGTATTAATTGAAGTTGAATGCCTTGGTATCTGTAAAGGTTCCATAATGGATTTCTGCAGAAGGCTCTAGGCCCGAAACGTCAGCCTTCCTGCTCCTCTGATGCTGCTTGGCCTGCTGTGTTCATTCAGCTCTACACCTTGTTATCTAAGGTTCCGTAATGTCTGGATTAGAAGTTAGTTTCTTAGGTCTGGTTAGTTGTTCTTTTAGGGTGGATTTGTGAATTGGATTTTCGTGCTGAACAATGGTTCCAAGCAGCTATCTCTGTGTCTGTGTAATTTTCCCAGAGCACAGCCCAGCTGCCTTTTCTTTAACTTTTAAAAGTTATTTGCATAGTCCAGGATTTTGGTCTAGTATTTTAGAATATGGGGATTTTTGTTCAGTGCTACAAGGGGCATTTACTATGGGGTCACTGTTATGGTAGGCAAGTGGGCAAACTCAGTGCTGGAATGAGCAGCCTGGAATATAGACAGGATAAGGATGATGAAAGGGGAAATTCAATATTTAAGGAGGGGTGAATGATAGAACATAGGAGAATATGGGATACTGCAGGAGGGAGAGCTCTTGATAGTCACCACCATTGTGGCCTCGATTGGGTGAGGACTTTGGGGCATGATAGTAGGCAGGACTAATCTGTAGGTTTCTGTATAACTCCTGGTGGTGTGTAGGAATATCATAGAATCATAGAATCCCTACAGCGTGGAAAGAGGCCCTTCAGCCCAACAAGTCCACATCGAACCTCAGAGCATCCCACCCAGACCCATCCCCCTATAACCCACCCAATCTACACCTCCCTGAACACAATGGGCAATTTAGCATGGTTAATCCACCTAACCTGCACATCTTTGGACTGTGGAAGGAAACCAGAGCACCCCGAGGAAACCCACGCAGACACAGGGAGAATGTCCAAACTCCACGCAGACAGTCGCCCGAGGCTGGAATCGAACCCAGATCCCTGGCGCTGTGAGGCAGCAGTGCTAACCACTGTGCCACCGTGCCACCCACATGTGAGGGAGTATGTGAGGGATCAGTAATGATGGGCTGTTCATGGAGTGTCAGGAGAATGGGACATGGGTCAGGGGCATTCTTGATGACCGGGCTCAGCCTGAGACTGGGGTCACTGGACCCAAAACGTTAACTCTGTATTTTCCTTCACAGATGCTGCCAGACCTGCTGAGCTTTTCCAGCAACTTTGTTTTTGTTTCAACTTGAGACTTGCTGTACCAAGCATGACCTGTATTTCTTTCCATATTCACTTGACTCCTAAATACAAACTGGAAACGGGCAGTGACCACATGAGGAGTGAGTAAAGTCAACGTTTTTTATTTCAGTTCCAACATGCAGGCTGCATCAGCGAGCAACCAGAGGCACTTCAAGTGGTAAGTGCATCAATCATGTACTTCATAATAGTCAGACCCAAACTACTAAATTATACCAAGAGAGTGAGATTTCTGCTGCTTGCTGTGGATAGTGATAATGCAAATAGATTTTCTCAACTTTTTTCTCAAGTCAACCTGACTTCTGTGCCTGCTTTCAATTGAAGAATAGAATCCATGAGCCTATTTTGGTAATGATACTTGATATAGTCAAGAGATTTGAGTTTCTACTTAAACAATAAGTGTGAATGATCACTAGAAAGTTAAACTACCTATTATCTGCAGATATGTGATTCAGACATCCTCGCAGGGATTTTTAAAAAAAATTTACTCACGGGACATGGTTGTCCTGGCTGGCTAACATTTATTGCCTGTCCCAAAGTACCTTGAGATGGTGTGGTGAGCCGCCTTCTTGAGCTGTTGCAGCCCATGTATGATAGGTAGATTTGTAATGCTTTTAGAGAGGGAATTTCAAGATTTTGAAACAGCGACGGTAATATATTTCTAAGTCACGATGGTGAGTGACTTGGAGGGGAACTTTTAGTTGGTGGTGCTTCCATGTATCTGCTGTCCTTGTCCTTCTAGGTGGAAGTGGTCACGGGTTTGGAAGGTGCTGATTAAAAATCTTTGTCAAATTTCTGTAGTGCATTTTGTAAATGCTGCTCCTAAACGTCAGTGATGGAGTGAGTGAATGTTGCAGATTTGGGTGCCAATGAAGCAGGCTGACCTCTGAATTGTCCCAGCAAGACACTCAGTTGTAACAATCCCCTCCACAAACAAGTGTAAGGATCTCACGGAATTCTTTGTCAATAAAATTGACATATCTGATCAGCTGCCCGTGGTACAATCCACCCCTCCACTTTACTTCCTACATTAATGCCCTTCTAAAAGGTAGGGTCAGAGCTGCTGCTAGGTTGGGGAGAGGGTTTCATTAAGACGGCGTAGTTTGGGAACTCTGATGCCTTCCATCTCTGCACAGATTCCCTTTTCCTCATTCACACAGCCTGGGCATCACTAGCCAGGCTGTGGCCAAGTCAGCCATTTATTCCCCATTGCTAACTGCCATTGAGAAGGCAGTGGTGGGTTGCCTTCTTGAGGTTTAGAGGGTGCTCATACTGCTATTAGGAAGGCAGTTCCAGAATTTTGACACAGTAACAAGGCATATAACTATATATCTAGGCCATTCTGGAAGGAAGTGAGGAAGCAATTTACAAAGATATAGTTGGGAAATTTATTTGCTCCCCCTGCACTTAATCAAGGAGCATATTTGTAACTGACTTGATGCACACATGGGTGGCTGATTGTGAAATGCTGCAGTGGTGACTGGCTATGAGCTGGAATGAGCTAGCAATGCACAAATGTACAGCCACTGTCATGTTAGCTGCTATTGACATGGCATGTGGATCTTGAGATTACAATGCCAGATCTTGTTGCACCATAGATCACTGTGCAATTTTCCCCTTACCTGACACAATATATTTCCTCGCCTGGATGTCTGAGTCAGGACAGCCAAAGAGACGTACCCTTCCAAAGCAGCCATCTCCACCCTCCAATTTACCTGGGTGTTGGCCACTATACTAGATAGATAACCCCTAGATCATCATTTTTATGCTGATATGTCATAATTATAGCCAGCTTCTGACCCCTTTTTTATAAGCTTCTCTGCTGTGCCATATTATACAGCATGTAATTGCACCTAATTATACAGGCATACAGCACGGAAACAGACCCTTTGGTCTAACCCATCCATGCTGACCAAGTTTCTCAAACTAAACCAGTCCCTCTTGCCTGCATTTGGCCCATATCCCTCTAAATGTTTCCTATTCATGTACCTAAATAGTTGTAATTGTACCTGCATCTACCATTTCCTCTGGCAGTTCATTCCACATACGAACAGCCCTCTGTGTGAAAAAATTGCACCTCAAGTCCCTTTTAAATCTTTCTCCTCTCACCTTAAAAATATGCCACCTAGCTTTGAACCCCCACTGTCGGGAAAATACCTTTGCTATCGTGCTTGTGGACTTGCTGTGCCACCTCTTTATCATTTTTGAAGAGTGTGATAAGTTTACAGACCTCTCCAATGGCCTTCTGTTAGCTTTGCAACTTTTGCACAAAGTTATAAGTCATACAAGTCAGGTTCTGAAAATGACATTAATGAAAATCATCTCAGATTACAAGCAGCTGCACTTTTTGAATGTGCCATAAGATCTGCAAAGTGCACGAGTGAAATCCACTTCACCCCTGTTCCCGCCCCAGCTGAAATGTTTGATACAGACAGAGGGCTGGGACATCTGGATCCAAGGGACAACTGCCATTTTGGATAAGAAATGGGAGTCTCCATCACTCCACAAAAATCTGGGCCTGGGTCAAAGGTGGTTATAAAGATTAAGACTGCTAAATTTGTATTAGATATTGTATATAGATCTCAAGGGATATGTAATATGGCAGTTATATTCCATCCTGGACTCATCTCAGCACCAAGCAGAAGTAGCAAGTTTTTTTATTTTTACCCACAGTATGAACTGTTACACCTCCCCCTAATTTGTGGTGATATGCTTCATCCTTCCCCAACTCAAAACAATCACCCCATCTTCTCTCCTCTTCTTTTCAATACTCCACTCCAAGCTACTGCATTTGGGTCAAAACATGAATTAAAAAGGCCATGTAAAGTGAAGAAGGTTACCTCAGAGTACAGTGGGATCTTGATCAGATGGGTCAATGGGCCAAGGGATGACAGGTCCAAAAAGGTTTCAGTTCTAGTTGTGACGGCCCTTTGTTTCCCCACACCATCAGCTGTTTCAGTTTTGACAGGACTGGACCTTTCTGTGTCAAAAGTTTGATATTGTCAGCTATGACTGGAAGTGTGTCCAAAATATTTAAAAACTTATGGACTCTTGCATTGGCAGTACCACCAGTGGTGAGTCTGCCAACGGGAGGAGGCTCAATGCATCTGCATTTACTACTTAGCCTCCCAGACAGTGTTCAGACTTGTAGATATACACATTTAGCATTAGAGCCCATTGCTAAATTCAGCGTGAAGCTACAAGTGGCACTGCCTTGTCCTCTTTAAGTAGACCTAGCAGGGGTTTGTGGTCCATTATGATCATAAATTTATGTCCCTAACTGTATTGATGGAACTTCCTGACTTCAAATATGACTGCCAAACCTTCCTGCTCTGTCTGGGTGTATTTATGCTGTGCATTAGCCAAACTCCTGGATGCATATTCTGTTGGGCGTTCCTCTCCATTGGGCCACCTATGAGTTCATACCCAATGTTGTATGGGGAGGCATCGAATGTGGATCCACAATGCCATTAGGGAGGGAATTCCAGGATTTTGACACAGCAACAGCGAAGGTACAGTGATATATTTCCAAGTCAGGATGGAGAATGGCTCGGAGAGGAACTTGCATCTGGCAGTGTTCTTATATATTTGCTACCCTTGTCCTTTCAGATAGAAGTGGTCATGGGTTTGGAAGGTGCTGCCTGAGGTGAATTCCTGCAGTGCATCTTGTAGATAGTATACACTGCTGCTACTGAACGTTTGGTTGGCAGGAGTGGATACTTGTGGATGTGGAGCCAATCAAACAGGCTGCTTTGTCCTGGATGGTGTCAAGCTTTTTGAGTGTTGTTGGAGCTGCACTCATCCAGGCAAGTGGGGAGTATTCCATCACACTCCTGATTTGTGCCTTGTAGATGGCAAATAGGCTTTAGGGAGTAACTCGAGCTACTCACCGCAGTATTCTTTGCCTCTTCTGTATTTTGACCTGCTCTTGTAGCCACTGTGGCAAGTTCAGTTGAATTTCTGATCACTGGTTACCACTAAAGTGTTGTTAGTAGGGAATTCAGTGATGGTAACATCATTAAATGGCAAGAGATAGTGGTTAATTTGTCTCTTGTTGGAGATGGTCGTTGCCTGGTATTTGTGAGGTGTGAATGTTACTTACCACTTGTCAGCCCAAGATAACATAAGATCAGATAAGATATAGGAGTAGAAATAGGCCATTTGGCCTATTGAGTCTGCCCTGCCATTTGATCAGGGCTGATACATTTCTAAAGACCATTCTCCTGCCCTTGCACCGTAACGCTTGATCCTTTGATTAAGCAACAACCTATCTATCTCTGTCTTAAAGACACTCAAATACTTGGCCAACAGAATCTTCTGCAGCACAAGTTGCACAGATTCATCACTGTCTGACTGAGAAAATTCCTGTACATCTCAGTTCTAAAGGATTGACCCTTCACTCTGAGACTGTGCCCTCAGATTTGTCTCTCCTACTGTTGGGAACATCTTCTCCATGTCCACTCTATCCAGTCCTCTCAGTATTCTGTAAGTTTTGCCCCTCATCCTTCTAACATTCAAATAGATCACCTCCACTGGTTCTCTTTTATCTAACTTGTTCATTACGTCCTCAATGAATTCTAACAGATTTGTCAGGCATGAACTCCTTCTGACAAATCCATCAGCATTATTTTATGACACACTTCAAGTTCCAACTTCCCCAGCACCTTTTCCTTAATGATGGCCACTGCTCACCTCTATCCTGACACTTTTGAAGTTCTGGCATGTTGCTGGTGTCTTCCACTGTGAAAACTGATGCAAAGTATCTATTCAGTTCCTCTGCCATTTCTTTGTCCTCCATTATTACTTCTCCAGCCTCATTTTCCAGAGGTCCAATGTCTATCCTTGTCTCTTCTCTTACCTTTAATATGTTTAAAGAAGTCTTGGAGCCTTCTTTTAAATTACCAGTTAGCTTACCCTCATATTTCATCTTCTCCACCTTATTGCTTTTTTAGTTATCCTCTGCTAATTTTTAAAATCTTTTGGCTTCAAACTAGTCTTCATCACATTGTATGCTTTTTCCTTAGCTTTTATGGTCTCCTTGACTTTCAGTCTCATCCTCCCCTTAGTATGTTTCTTATTCCTTGGGATGAATTTCTGCTGTGCCTCCCAAATTACTTCCAGAAATGCCTGCCATTTCTGTGCTGCCATCTTCCCTGCCAGGCTCCTGTTTCAATTAGCTCTGACCAGCTCTCCCATCATGTCTTTTAGTTAATTTTATGCAATTATAATACCATCTGATTTCAGCTTCTCCCTGTCAAACCTCAGGGTGAATTCTATCATATGATGGTCAATGTCCCCTAGGGGTTCCTTCACTTTAAGCTCTCTTATCAAGTCTGCTCATGCCTACCTATTCCCTTTCCCACCCCAGACCTTGGCATATGAGCTAAACATGCCTGGTGTTATCATTCTTATTACACCCCATTTGACACCAGGCTGTGACAGCTGGTGATTCCCCATTACACCTTTCCTAGCCATGCTTTGCAGTCTGGCCTCTTTTAAAATCCTGCTGCCCACTGTCACAATTGTGTTGCCCAGAAACCCACTGCCCCCAGTCTTGCAGCTAATGTACCGAAGATCCATGCCATGGCTTCAGCTGTTCCTTCACTCCAACACCCCAACCCCCTTCCCCATTTCCCCTTAGTTTCTGAGGACAGACCTGATGGATTGACTATGGACCATTCCCATGATTGTCCTGACCGAATAGCTCCAGGCAATATGGTCTCAGACCCCTAACTGATGCCTATAGAACCCCTGGATGGGTTTAGCCCTACCACCCCATTGGTCTGCATGGTGCCAGTTGACTGTCATGGCCCACTCCCTGGACTGCAGAGGCATGGAGCCTCTGACCAAGACACCCCTGACCAGATGCCAGACTCTCGCCAATCCCCAGGTCTAGTATGGGAGGCTGCCTTTGACTTACTGTCCCAGGACTCCCTGACTGATTGGTGTCTCTAAGGACTTCATTGAGGACTAGTCCTTAAGCGTTGGATCCATGATTGTGTGCTTACCGATATGCAGTATGTTTGCCACATAAGCTGCTGGTACATGTAGCAAGTATGAGATTGATGTAGCACACTGGCATACAGCAAGATGTGCACTAACTCGACTGAGGACTGCTGACCAGCCAACGAAACTGCCTGCTTGCGTGAGTTCGCTAACCGCCATGGCGTGTCAACTCAAGGCAAGGCAAGGCAGAGATGCACAAAGACAGAAATCATTTATTCAGCAAGCAATCATCTGTGAGCTGCAGCCTAGCCCAGGCTGTGAGCTGGGTGCCTATCCCTGTGGACACAGTGCTCCTGCTACTACCTTTCAAACCAAGTTGCTAGTCGGTCCTGCAATGCAAGTGTGTGTTTCCCAGATTGCATTACCATTGAATATTAGAAGTGCCAGAATATTCGAGATGGGCTGACAGATGTCAGATTCCAACATTCATCAAGGATTGAGTGCAGCTGGTGTCCATGTCTTGCCCTGAGCTGTGGTTTGGTCACAGGCAGTATGGAAATGGTTCAGTGCAAGCGCTGAACTGAACCTGCCAGGTACATGCTCTGATTTCCATGTCAAGTCGACCCGATGCCTGCGTTGTTTGGTAAGATGCGAGTGTGAGTATTAATGAGCTGAGTTGTGCTGTTAGCAAAGTGTTTAATAAGCATTACTCCTGGTCAATTGGTATCTCGCTGCTGTCTAGTGAGAATCTCACCATGCCTCTTGTAAAAAAAAGCAAAAAACATAGAGCGAAATGATCTCAACATTAAGATAGGCCTTGCCGCACTTGTCCCCCAATTCTACCACACATCTCAGCATACCCCATGCTGCTCAGACCCCTGTAAGATTTGGCCCCTAATTTTTATCCTTTGACCCTAACTAGAAAATGTGTGAATGCCAAATGCTGACATGGAATTAATCACCCATAACAAATAGTCAAAGAGCCTAAACTCACTTGAGAGACTATGTAACGATTGACTAGTTGTCAAGTTTAGGTGGTACCTCCTTTCAAGAATCTGCATCTCTTTAGAGGGAGGACAAAATCTATTCAAAACCATCAAATAGTCCCCCAAGGACTTACAATGCTTCTAAAAATGCTAAGAACACAGCCTTTAAGTCTTTCTGTTATAAATAAAGATTAAATTATCAGTTGTCCAGATTGAAAGTAGAATAGGAGATGCTGTAATTGTATAGTCGATCACTCAACAGGATAAAAAGAAAATGGATCAATGTTTTTTTGGAGCCATTCATTGTCATCACTTAGCGCTGGTCCGGTTGTAAAAAGGGAAACAGAACAGTCATGGGTAGTTGATTTAAAAAAAATTTCTTCCCCTTTTGACAGCTGTATTTGTTCTAAAATGTTCTCTGAGTTTAGTCAGGCCTGAATGTTGATTCAAATAAACGTCAAAGCTAAGTGGACCTTTAGTACATTTTGAAGGAAGCCATTCATGTCATTATGATTTCTTCCCAATTTCCCAGCATGCTAGTTTCCCAATGTCACCGACAAAAGTGGAACTTAAATGTTCTTCCTCTCGAGCATTCTGCCTTACTTTTTGTAAAAGGGATTTGTTCGGGGAATCTAATTCTTTCACAGGCCATTGGTACACCCCAAACCAATGCTGAGAACAGTTCTGAGGAAAGGTCATTCGATCCAAAACGTTAACTCTGATTTCTCTCCACAGATGCTGCCAGGCCTGCTGAGCTTTTCCAGCAATTTCTGTTTTTGTATCACAGGTTTGATTCTTGTCATGCCTGACGTCATCACAAAGGCCCCATTTCCTCAAAACTGCTCTTCACCTGAGTTTTAGTGACTCACAAGTTAAACAATCACCATTGTCTCTGTCTCTCTCTCTCTAATGAGAGAGTCGGACTATGGTGACCTGGCGTTTACCTATGAATTAAAGAATAAACAATGTAAAGTTCAATGCATTACAGCAGCATCCAGCTAAGGAACAACAATATTTGCACATTACCACTCAGCATCTGGACATTCAGGAAATTCATGCTATTGTTCCTGATAAGGTTTGAATATCACCTTGTAAAGCAAACATGGGTTCTGTTGCTGCCTCATTCAGCAGCCCAATAAAACAGTCTTGCCAGTATTTTACTGTGATATCAAAAGTAGTGACTTTTAAATCTGAAGGTTCTGTATCTATTTGACATGTGTAAAATGGGCGTCCAATGGTCTATTAAGGTGACCGTATTGATTAGGGCCTCTCAGTAAGCACCCAGGGTATGCATCTGAAATTGTTTTTGGGCTACTGCACGTGAAAATCGGGGAACCAATACCTTTACCAGATTGGTTTGCAAGTCACCACAGTGGTCAGCATGCATACTGCAAACAGTTTCTTCAGGAAAACGCTTAAAGGGGCCATTGGAAGATGCCACCATAAGGTAAGCCGAATATTTTATTTCCCCCATTATACAATTAGGGGGAATAGGACTGCTCCGTTAGTCAAAAATATGAACTGCTGGCCACCACTGCACCACTGCTGCAGTTATATCCACTCCATCTCCACCGATACTGGCCTTGTGTACCCCTCCTCCCACCTCCTCTCCTCCCACCCAACCCTTCACTGCCACCAAAAGAAAATCGTCTTTTTGTAGCAAACCACTAAAATTGTTTGTCAAAAGCAGTTTTAGGCTGAAGTTATCCTCACTTTTGCTTGCCTCAGCCAATCCTACCAACAACTTAGTTTCTCAATTCTCATTCTACAGTGCTATTGTTGAGATGAAAGAGTTATCTTGTGAACAAAGGTTGGACAGATTAGCCCTGTATCTATTAGAGTTTAGAAAAATGTGAGGGGATCTAGTTGAAAATTACAGATCAGGATAAATGCTGGCAGAATGTTTCATCCTGTAGAAGGACATGGTTTCAAAATAAGGGGTCACTTATTTAAGATGGAGGGAAGGAGATTTTTTTTCTCTCACATTGCTGTGAATCTTTGGAATTCTCTGCCCAGAGAGTGGTGGAGGCAGAGCCATTGAACATTTTCAATGCAGAGGTCGATAGATTCTTGACTAATGAGGGAGTCAAAGGCTCTCTGGCATAGTTGAAATAGGATTGCAACTATAATCAGATCAGGCATAACTTTAATAAATGATGGAGTAGACTTGAGGGCAGCATTTATGCTCACGCCCTAATTTGTATGTTTGAACGTTTACGAGCAAAAAACCAGAAATGTGAAGGTTGCAACACTGAATTTCATATTTAAAATGGATTGGGTTTCTTCTAACTGAACATTTACAGCTTCTATCTAGTTAGTTTGTAGGAAGAATGCAAAAGGAGTTGATTTGGGAATGATGAGATTGATTTCAGGGTTGTTAAACAACAGTAAAATCTTGTAACACAACTTGAAAAACAAACTGTTATATTTTCAGTGAGATAAAGGCACTGGAAATATCATTCAACCTTAGGATAAAGCAGAGAACTGCAGATGTTGGAGCTCTGAAGCAGACAAAGACAGAAATTACAGGAGAAACTCAGTAGGTATTGCAGCAACTGTGAACAGAAGGCAAAGTTAATGTTTTGAGTCCTTTGACCCTTTTTCTGAACTAGAAGCAGCTAGGACAAGGTGGCATTTATGTTGCTAATGGGGTGGGGGGGGGTTTGTGAAGCAGTGAGTGGATAGGTGGAGAGGAAGCCCAGAGAGAGGGAGAAATAAAAGGGGGATTGTTGATAAAAAAAAAAGGCTGGTAAAATAGAGAAGCTGGTTAGGTGATAATAGGGACTATGACTAGGACTATAAAGAAAGCGACCCATTTCGTGACAGGACCTGAGGTTGTGGGGATTGGTAATAGACAAGGAATGAGGTGTTTATGCTTTCAAATTGAAATTGACTGTGTCAAGACTCAAAATTGAGTTTAACAATTTCAGAGCACACCAGAACTCAATATTAAGTTTAACTAGTTCTGCTCAATCTGGAGAAGGGTCACAGGACTCAAAATGTTAATTCTGTCATCTCTACACAGTTGCTGCCAAACCTACTGAGTTTATCCAGAAGTTTCTGTTTCAGTTTCTAGGCTTGCACAACTTGACCTAAATTCCAGTGAACCAGAATTAAACAGAATTTGCCTCAATATATTTAGTTTTTCTGTCAAATAGAATTAAAATTGTTGAATTAAACAAGTCAGTGAGTGAACAGAAAATCTGTAGAATCAGGTTCTTAGATCATCTGCAATAACTTCAGTCAGATAAAACACTGTGAAACTAAAGCTCTAAAGGTCATTCTGTACTTAGTCATTCCCTTACTTAAATTAGCGAAGCCAGTTTTTCTACTTTAGTGTGCTTTTTTAGAGAATATGTGTGTGAAAGGCTTAAGCTAAAGATCCGGAATCAAGATGTTTGATTTTTTTTCCATTTTGTGTTGCATGACCTTAACTTCCGAGATTAAATCAGCTGTCAGGCATTTACAGTTTGACAGATGAGCTGGTCTTTTTGAGCCTTCCCTTACCTCCGACTTTACCTCCTGTGTGTCCTCAAGATTTTAATAAGCTCTATGTGTCACTGAATTTGTCATGCTCAATATAGGAATTGGAAAAATAATTTTTGTTTCTGTGACTCAGCTCTTTTCATTCGCTTTAATTGCTTAGTTTGGCATTGGTTTCACATGTTTTATATTTATAATCTGAAATCGTAGCTAAAATCCGTTTGATCCAAATCTTTTCATGGCACTACCTAACAAAATTCTATTGATCTCTCTCGTAAGCCCAAGCCTCTTCATCAATGACTTTGCTTCTATCGTAGGAACGTTCACTGATGATTGCACACTGTGCAGCACCATTTGCGACTCCTCAGGTACTGAAGTTGTTCATACTCAAACGTGCAAAAGCAAAAACTGGATAATATTCAGGTTAGACCTGATAAGTGGCACATAACATTTGCATCATACAAGTGCGAGGTAATGTCCATTTCTGAGACGGATTATCTAATAATCACGCCTTGATATTCAATAGTATTACTGTTACTGAATTCCCCCACTTTCACCATCCTGGGGGTTACCATCAGAATCTGAAATGGATTACCTTTTAAATTCAGTGGCCACAAGAACAAGTCAGAACCTAGGAATACTGCAGTGAATAATTCACCTCACGACTCCCCAAAGCCTGTCTGCCATTCACAAGCCACAAGTCAGGAGTGTGATGGAATACTCCCAACTTGTCCGGATGAGTGCTGCTCCAACAGCACTCAAAAAGCTTAACACTGTTCCAGGACCCCATATCGAGGACTGGTCTCCTTGTATACCAGCTGCTGAAGGTAAACACAGAGATATAGAGGGTGGTAAAGAAGGCAAATGGTATGTTGGTCTTCATGGAGAGAGGAATCATGTACAGGAGCAGAGATGTCTTGCTGCAATTATACAGGGCATTGGTGAGACTACATCAGGAATATTGCATGCAGTTTTGCTCTCCTTTTCTGAGGAGGATGTTTTTGCTATAGAAGGAATGCAGCAAAGGTTTACCAAATTGATTTCTTGGATGGTGAGACTGATGTATGAGGAGACGTTGAATCAATTAGGATCATAATCGCTGGAGTTCAGGAAAATGAGGGGGAATCTATGGACAGAGTTGATGTCCAAGATCCTTGCCTTAGTGGGAAAGGATTGTGATCTCTCGTGGTGAGGTAGAAACCTCCATGTCCTGGGAACCAAGTGAGATTTATTTTCTAAAGCTGTGCTGCTCCTTCATTACTACAGCTGTGAATGTATTCTTAATATGCTTGAACTTTGATCCTTATTTCATAACTTATTCTCTCTTGTCGCCTGCAGGTATGCCATCAAGAGAGTGGCCCCATTAGACATCTCTTCCACTGCTAAGGAAGAAGCCACGGATCCCTCGGGGGTTGCACTGTCTTCTGTCTATGGCACCCATGACCTGCTCAGACACTGACACCTTTGTGGGCACTTTAACTAGATTCGAGTCACAGCCAAATGCAGGGGAGCACATCACTGCCATTTCTCTGCAGCAGGTCAAGGAAGAAATGCTTCATTGGGGTTATTGCCACTAGCATTGAACAATGTTCAAAGGAAACCCATCCTGCATTGCTTTGGCTGATATTGCTCCGCTGTAGGATATCGAAGGAGCCGTTCAGTCAAAGGGCATCCTTATCATCACAGTGGTACGGCTCTCCTGTTGTCCCTCACATTGCCTTGTTACATCATCCTGGAGAGATTTCAAGGATCAAGCAGCATTCTGTGGCTGTACAGTACTGGTATGAAGCCCCAGCCATGACCCCCAAGTCAAAGGTCCACACTATGTCATTCATTGGCCCCAGTGGAAGGAGATATTGCATTGTAGATAGGCTGAACAGCATCACATGATGTTCTGACCTCCGCCTCTGCACAGTGCATAGCGCCACTGCCTCTCTCTCATCTGCACAATTATCGATGCAAGGCAGGTGACTGTGGTTCCCCTATATCTTCGCTGCATTGTGAAGGCATCCATAGCTGCTAGCTTCACAATAGGGGTCAACTCCACATGCGCTAGAAGTTGATGCTGATTCTGAGTTTCCAGACCCTTGTGTTCCTCAGCCATTTGTGTAGCAGCTCTCAATGCAGTGGCCACAAGGATAACCACAAATTCTGCACTTGAATCCATTGGCAATGGTTCCAAACAGCTTACTTGGGCAATATCAGAAAACAAAGCAGCCCTAGAGTAATGTGTTCATTGAGAAGCCACCACACACAAAAATAGCATTTGAACTGTGTCTTCCAAGCATTGGGACAGGAAGACCTGACAAGGAGACCAGTGGGATATCTCTATATTGGCTCTGCACATCATTGTCTTGATTCAGACGTCTGTTGCTTTTGGTGTACAGTAGAAGATTGTACATGTTTCAGCAATAATGAAAACCTCTCTCCCCACCCTCAATCCCACCAGTATGAAAGAAAGACATTGTTATTGTGTGGACATTGTATGATCCAAGGTGTAAAGCAAGCAGCTCCTACCTTGCACAGATTATGAGACCTTGGAAGGCAATAAGTCTTTTGGAAAGTAGCATGGATTTTTCCAGACAGCAAAAATTGCTTGTACTTCCCAAACATTAATAGGATTGATTTATAATATTGCAGGATGTGGTCAAGAGTGCTTGTTACTAGGATTTCTAATTGATACAGTAGGTCACAGTGAAAGGTCCACACAGCATTTTTAATAACAAATGTCTTTCACCTCTAATCTATGGGAGCCTGTTCAATTCTATTGACCCTTGAAGGGCATAATATTGCAGGAATGTGGAGCTGTCAGAATGAAACTCTTACCACACCCACTCTGGGAATGATGGGAGCTATTTTCACTTCTTTTATGCACTTGCCCTTTGGATGACAATGGAATAAAATAGTGTTCATTCTTCCCAGAGTGAGTCACGGACTCAGCCTCTTGGTCTGCTTGATCTCCTCCATTACCCCAAATTTTCATTTCTTGGTTGCCCTCCCTGTCAAATCCATCAGCTTTGATCTTCTTCTGGTTCCCACCAAAACGGTTTATTTATCTTAGCAGCCACCGCCTCACTATATCACCTGAGTCCCAGGTATACCACATCATCATGCTCATTGTGTAATAGTGCACCAACCCCCGTCAAAGCCAGGGTGGTGGCAACTGTCAATGCTGTCCCTGAATCCTAACCTTTCATGACTCATGGAGTAGAACATCTAGATTCTTCACACATCAGATTTCTGAAGTCCTTCTCCACATAGTAAATACTCTGCTTTTTAATTACTCCTACCCCAGTGAATAATTTCACATTTTCCCACATTTTACTCAAAGTGTAGATTCTTCACCACTCACTTAACTAACCTCTATCTGTCTGCAACCTTCCAATGTCTTCTGCACAACATACTTTCTAAGTTGCTGTCTGTGAATGTAGCGACCATGCCTTCACTCCCGTCATCTAAGACATTGTTAAATTCTAAAAATCAAGGCCCCAGCAATTACCACTGCAGGACTCCACTTGTCAGAACCTGTAAATCAAAGACTCATTTATGCGTGCTCTCTATTTTCTGGCAGAGGGCCAAAGTTTTATCAATGCTAATATATTGTTCCCTATACCAGAGCTTTCATTTTCCACAATAAACTTTGATGTGACACCTTATCAAATACCTTCCAGAAATCCAAATACAGTATGTCTGTTGGCTCCCCGACATTCACAGTGCATGTTACTCCTTCAAAGAATTTCATTAAATTGATCAAACATTTAACAAATGATTAAACAAAACAATGCCATTCCAATTCCTTGAGCTTTTCTAAGTGTACAGGTTTAGTCTATTTAATGATTGAATCTAACAACTTCCACATGATAGGCTAAGCTAACTAGTCTATAGTTTTCTGATTTCTGTCTCCCTTCCTTCTTGAATAGAAGGGTTATATTTGCTACTTTCTAGCCTTTGCAGAATCTAGCAAATTTTAGAAAATTAACAACAATCCATCAAGCTACCTCATTAGCTTTTTTAATAGCCTAGGATAAAGACCATCTGGATCCAGAATGTTACTAATCTGCAGTTCCATCAGTTTGCTCAACACTTCCCTCATGATTGTAATTTCACTAAGTTCTTCTTTCACTTCCACGATTATTGGATTTTTTTGTTTACTATATAACGAAGGGAGAAGCAAAATATTTGTTCATATCATTTGCCATTTCCTTTTTATTTACAAGAACTCCCCATTCTCACTCTCTTTTATTCACCAATCTCCTTGGTTGGTTGCAGCAAGATCGATTTAAATAGGACCCCTTTCCTGGTGGATTCCTTTCTCCCAAACCCAAACGAATTTATGTTTTAAAAAGACCCAATTTAAACCAGGCATTCTTGTAATAACAAAGAGTGAATTTATTAATCATTAAATGCAAGAAGAATTAGGGAATGCAACAGACGTAGACCCAGATTAGATACAAGAGGAAAGTCCAAAAAGTTAAAACCAAATATATGGATCAGTTTCTGAACTGTTCAGGAAGATCGGATAGAATCCCTACAGTGTGGAAGCAGGTCATTCTACCCATCAAGTCTGCACCAACCCTCAGAAGTGCATCCCACCCAGACCACCCTATCCCTGTAACCTTGTATTTCCCATGGCTAATCCACCTAGCCTGCATATCTTGAAGGCAATTTAGTATGGCCAATACACTTAACCTATACATCTTTAGACCGTGGGAGGAAACTGACACAGACACTGGGAGAACATGCAAACTCCACACAGACAGTTGGCTGAGGTTGGAATTGAACTTGGGTCCCTGGTGCTGTGCTAGCCAATAAGCCACTGTTGAGTAGAGGTAGCACTTATTTTCAGACATTCTTGGTTTTGTAGATAGAAATTCCTTTATCCTGATTCCTTTTTATGACTAGTTTGCAGCACTTGGAGTGAGAGTCTTTATCCAAAATTTAGCAGGAAATTGTGGATAATTCTTTATTGTGACCTTCGTAGCACGCAAGCTTGAATCTAGGATAGTGTTTAGGAGAATGTTTAGGCCCACTAGTACATTACAATAAAGTTTGAAACTAGCTTGTAGCCCCTGCACCTATGTAATCTTCAAAGAGAAAGGCATAAAAGTGTCTGCAGTTTGGGACATAATCCGAAGAGAGTGGCTTAATGTTGAGGACCAAATCACCAGCCTTTCACTATTTTTGCTGTCGTGAGTACAGTCTGTTTGAAGTTTCCCTGTCAATTTAAATGTACAACATTCCATGGGCTTGACTCAGGATTTTGCCAGATAGTCACTGAAATTAAATCTGCAATTTTTCCATCACAGTCTTCCTTTTAAAAACAACACATTTTGCAATTAAAAGTAAAAATGTCTATAATTTCTTCAGGGATTTTTTTTTCTGTATCACTTTGTATCATGAATAGAATTATGTGATACATCTTATTGAAACTGGATATCCTTTTTTTTTTACTGATTTTGCAGCAGAAACTTTTGTCTCCTAACTTCTACAAAGTTAGGAAATACCAGTTGGCAATGATGTGGTGAAGTTCAAGAGGGTGTCTGGGAGTTCAGTGCTGAGGGACATGGGAGCAGAAATAGGCCATTCAACACTTCAAGTCTGCTCCATAATTTTAGATCATGGCTGATCATCCATCTCAGTGCCAATATCCCAGGTAATTCTCATATTCCTTGAAGTCATTTGTAACTGGAAATATTTTGATCACTATCTTGAACAAACTTAATGACTGAGCGCCCCTGACCCTCTGAGGTAGAGAATTCCAAGATTCACTCCATCTCAACTCAGTCCTAAATGCCTTATCCCTTATTTTGAGATTGTATGTCCTGGTTAGACATCTCAATCCTCTCCTCTGAGCACGGGGAAACATCCTTTTGTATCTACTCTTTCTATCCCTTTAAGAATTTAATAAGTTTCAATCAGATGTGGTAAAATTCTTTTAAGTTCCAGGAAATGCAATCTCCATGGGACATCCCAAATTTAGATATAAAGCCAACCTGAAACCAACATTCAGTACTTGCAAGCTGGATCTCAATACAAGGAGAAAAAAAAACTAACTTGAGCTGCCAAAAATGGCAAAGACTCTGTCACCGTGTTTTTAAAATTTGATGAATTTGAGAATCAAGTGCCCCGTTAACAGAAGTGAGTCTAGTTCAAAGCTAGAGCCATAAAGGTTTAGGGTGCTAGGGCTTTTCTCATTGGAGAAGGACGAGAGGTGACTTGATAGAGGTGTACAAGATGATGAGAGGCATAGATAGACCAGATAGCCAGACACTTTTTCCCAGGGCAGAAATGACTATTATGAGGGGGCATAATTTTAAGGTAATTGGAGGAAGGTACAGGGGAGATATCAGAGGTAGGTTCTTTATACAGAAAGTGGTGGGTGCATGGAATGCACTGCTGGCGGTGGTGGTGGAGTCAGATACATTAGGGATACTTAAGTGACTCTTGGATAGGCACATGGATGATAGTAAAATGTAGGGTATGCAGAGTAGTTTGATCTTAGAGTAGGATAATAGGTTGACACAACATTGTGGGCTGAAGGGCCTGTACTGTTCTATGTTCTATAATCCATCCCTCTGACATTGGCTTCTTATGGAGTACTTGTATTCAATTAAACTGCACTCTTCTTTTAGTGAGTGTTTATTTGTCGAAGTGACAGGATAACTGCCCCCATCCCCCCATCACTTGTGTGAGTTGTTAAGATGTGCTTGTTGCAGCAAGATCTATCCATATGTGACTTATTTCATATGATATGATAAAAAGTATTTGTCAACCAAAAGTCATCTCCTAAAAGCATACTTCCATTTTATTAGTACTTTCAAACTATTGTTTGTGACTCATGTGACGTCACACATAGCTAATTTGTTTTCAGATAAACGTTATAGGAAGAGATGCTTTAAATTTTTTAAATTCTTTGAATACTGCATAAACATCTAACTACTTCCAATCAATAACAATCAACTAAATCATAGTTCAAAATACAGCGAATATTATTAGTTCCCTCTTCGTCTAAACCTCATTATTTGCAATGTAAGTCAACTGTCCATAAAGGTATGGTGAACAAATGAGACTACTTGCATGCAGTCAGTGATGTCACTGAAGTGTAAATTTACAACAATTTTATGAATAGTTTTTAGTTTAATTTTATTCATGATGAAACCTTAGAATGTCATCTCTCTACCCTCTTTAAAAACATTAGAATCAGGTGTAGGAGTAGACCACACAACCCAGTAAAGCTGTTGCACCATTCAATATAATTAAAATGGATCTTTGGCTTCAATCCCACTTTCCTCCTGTTCCTATATCCCATCATTCCTGAGTGAGCAAAAATCTGCCTGATGCAGTTATAAATATATTCAAAGATAAAATATTCATAATCCATTTTCATGGAGAATTCCAAAGATTCACAACAGCTTGTGTGAGGAAATTTCTTCACATCTTAGTCCTAAATAATCACTGATTATCCTGATGAAATGTTCCTGTATTTTTCCTGTATCATAATCTTCCTGTAAAGAAACAAATTCATTGTCTAACTCGTCAAGCCCTTCAAAAATCTGTATGTTTCAATGAGATAATTCTTTTGTTGATCCTATTCTTGTAAACATAGAATTTAGATCCAATTTACTCAACCTTTCCTCTTAGGACTAACCAATCATCCCAGGAACGAATCTCATGTACTGCACTGCCTTAAGTGTAAAATAGTTCTTAAATCTGGAGACCAGAACTTTCTTTCAGGTGTGATCTCCCCAAATCCTTTCACTATCTTAACCAGAGTTCTTTATTCTTGTACTCTAATCTCCGAAAGGTTAACATGCCATTAGTCTTCCAAACTGCTTGCTTTACATGTACACTAACTTACTGAGATTGCACACAAGTGCACCTCCTTCCCTCTGAACATCAACATTGACATGCACAGAAAATGCTGGAGAAACTCAATAAGTCGGGCTGTATCTGTGGAGAGAGAACAAAGTTAACATTTTGAGTCCAGGTTGACTTTTCCTCATCAGTTCTGAAGCAGAATCATACCAGAATCAGAACACTAACTCTGTTTCTCTCTCCACAGATGTTCCCAGACTTGCTGAGTTTCTCCAATGTTCTCTGTGTTTGTTTCAGATTTCCAGCATCTGCAGTATTTCATCTTTATCAACATTACACGTTTTACATATTTAATCCTGGGAGATTCTGCTGGAAATATCTTTGAAATTTGCACACACTACAGTGTGCACTGCAGATGTAAAATAACGTCATGTTTATATTTATATTAATATTGCTATTTATGCTTATGCTTAAGTATCAAGGATGAGTAAAAAGAACTGACAACATCAAGTTTCCCAATAAAGACCTGAATCTCTCTTAGCTGGCAAAACAAAGGCACGCTATAGCATTTCTGCTATAGCAAGTTCATCTGGGCCCTAGGTGCTCCAGGCTTTATGAGATCAAATAGACAGGGATGGGCCAGAAATAGAATGTTGGGTGTGAGAGACTGGTTTCTGCATAAGTGAAGTGATTTACAAAGATAATATCAAATTCACTGACTGGGTTGATTGTAATGTTGCTTTAAGAGCTACAAATGCTAAAAGACAACAAGTAGGATAAAACCGTGTGAACAACAATCATGTGCACGCCAGTAAAAGCATGCTAGAATTAGATTATATACATAGTTATCTGTGA